>NW_027444161.1:0-28061 GCF_048569485.1 Anomaloglossus baeobatrachus
TGAAGCATGACTTGTTCATCTGGGTTCCTTTTGAAAAACACAGCAAGGGTTACTCCAAGCAGAGTCTCCCTTTTTTCCAAAAATTGGGCCACACAGACACCCCTTCAGTGGCAGCAACTTGTGCCCCAGTTGTACACTTGACAGGTAGATTTGCATCAAGCACATTCAAAATACACAAGCATTTACTCTCCCCAGGATGACACAGGGGTAGTAAATTCCTTGCGGATCCATGACTTGTTGATTTTGATGAACGTTAGTCTGTCCACATTGTCACTGGAAAGACGCGTGCACTTATCTGTCAGTGTCACGGGCGGAGACGGGTTTTGGGGAACGCTGCTCGCCTTGGGGAATTCGCTGGCGCTCGGGTCCGGTGCTTCTGCTCCTCGGTGGCTCGAACACGGGGCCGGACCCGGGGCTCGAGCAGCGCCTCCTCGCCCACAAGTGGAAAGGGGGAGGTTTGGTGGTGGGATGTCGGTTGTGACGCCACCCACGGGGTTGTGGTGATGGTGGGCACCACCGCTGCTGATGACGGGGGTTCCCGGGAGCAATGGCGGGGAGCAGCTGAGGTGTTGGCCCCTCCGTGGGTAGGGGCTGTTGGTCCCGGGGCCCCGGTTGGGAGGGTGGATGTTGATGGGTAGGGGATAGGTGCAGGTGCCGATGCGGGGAGGAAGCGCGGATGCGGGGTCAGCGGTACATTGCAGCGCTGTGCCGGATGGCACTGATGTACTCACTCAGGTAGTCAATAACAGAGTCTCTGGTAAACCAAACGGCTGGATGGACGGGGCCCGCAGCCGGCTGCGGCGTCTTCACTCTCCCCGGACGGGTTGATGGCGGCTGTCTTTCCCTGCACATGTTTGTAAGTGTTTGACCCCTATGGATTCCCTCGGGTGGTCCGCTCCCCGGCTTGTACGTGTCGGGAGAGCCCGTTTTGCCCGCAGGCGCTGGCCCCTGGATCTCTGGCCGTTGGCGGTGACTCTTATCCGGACGGGTTGGGCTGTTGCCTTCTGACGGGACTTGGGTGGGAATGAACCCCTGAGGTCCAGACCGCAAGCAGAGAATTTGACCGTTATGTTGGCTTCCGAGCCTAGTCAGGGTCTGAGTACCCTGCCTTGGTGCTTAGCTTCACTCCGCTCCCCGGTTCGGTACTGGCGGGCCACCGCCCGACCCCGGTCCTACGGTTCCGCAGACTTCCACTAACTCCTGCAGACGGCCACCACCGTCTGCCGACCTTGCTGATTGTGCCTGGGCTCCGACCCAGACACACACAGTCTCTCCACTTCAACCTCCTAAACTCCACTCCTCCACTCAACTGCTGCACTTGACTCCCTTTCTTGACTGACTACTTTTCCCGCCTCCAGGCCTGTGAACTCCTTGGTGGGTGGCAAACCGCTGGCTCCGCCCCACCTGGTGTGGACATCAGACCCTGGAGGAAGGCAACAAGGGTTTTTGTTTGACGGGTGTTCCCTACTAGGGGAGGGGGTGTGTGTGTATGTGGTGTTATTCTGTAACCCCTGGGGTCCAAGGCGTCACATCAGCACACACCCAGCAGCACTGAAGACACGTTCTGAGACAACGCTTGCAGCTGGACCGACAAGATCTCCAAGGCGTAAGTGGAGAGCTCTGGCCATTTTTCAAGATTTGAAGCCCAAAATGAGTAAGGCTCCATTTGCAAAGTCTTGGCATCGATGTTCATTTGGTGATACTCCTGGGAGATTCACTCCGTGCACCACGGTTGTTTGGTGGAAAAGCCGAGCTAAGATCGAGTAACAGCTTCTGCTGATACTCCTGCATACGTGCGTCCCTTTCTATGGCTGGAATTATGTCACAAAATTTGGACTTGTACCGGGGATCTAAGTGTGGCAAGTCAGTAGTCATCATCACTTCTAATTTTGACAATATGAGGGTCATGTTGGAGGTAGTGCAGCAAGAAGGCACTCATGTGTCTTGCGCAGCCATGCGGACCAAGTCCACGCCGTGTTTGTTGCATAGAGGTGCTAACCGTTCTTTCTTCCTCTGACATCTCCCCCTAACCTCTTTCAACAGAAATTTGACCAAGGTCTCCCTCATCCGCTGAGTCTTCCATGTCCATGGACAGTTTGTCCTCCATTTCTTCATGTTCTCCTGCACTTTCCTCAACATTTCGCCTGCTACCATGCGCCCTTGTTGATCCCTGTCCCCCATGGTCCCATGCCTGCCGCCTTGGTGATGATGAACGTCTGGACCTTGGTGATGTTGTTGTCCCTTGCGCATATGAATCCTCCTGTAGTTCCTCCCCTTCCTGTTGTCCCACCCCCTGACTCCGAATAGTGTTTAGCGTGTGCTCCAGCATGTAAATGACTGGAATTGTCATGCTGATAATGGCATTGTCAGCGCTAAACATATTCGTCGCCCTGTCGAAACTGTGCAGAAGGGTGCATAGGGCCTTCATCTGAGACCACTCCATCAGGGTGATCTGCCCCACCTCTGCATCTCGTTGGCCCAGGCTATACGTCATGACGTATTGCTCCAGTGCTCGGCGGTGCTGCCACAGTCACTGTAACATGTGGAGAGTAGAATTCCAGTGTGTCGGCACATTGCAGTTCAGGCAATGAACCGGCAGGCCGAAAGACTTCTGGAGCGATGCAAGTCGCTCAGCTGCGGCGATTGAACGACGAAAATGAGCAGACAGCTTTCATGCCTTGTTCAGAAGGCCATCTAGGCCGGAATAGTGTGTTAAAAATTGCTGGAAAACAAGGTTCAACACGTGAGCCATACAAGGCACGTGTGTCACCTTGCCCAGGCGAAGGGCCGCTCCCAGGTTTGCAGCATTATCGCACACGGCCTTACCAGGCTGCAGGTTGAGTGGAGACAACCATTTACCAAACTCAGTCTCCAGAGCTGCCCACAACTCAGCCGCTGTGTGACTCTTATTTCCAAGACATTTCAAGATAAAGACCGCCTGATACCGTTGCGCTCTGCTGCCAGCATAGTAATGAGGGGTGTGTGATTCCTTCTGCGCAGTTACAACGCTGGTGGCCTGACCAGGGAGGCTTGGGGCGGAGGTGGAGGACCCAGACGAGGTTGAGGAGGCAGAAGCAGCGGAGGAACTTGGACAGACAGAGGATTGACGCACAAGTCCTGGGGACGGCAAGACTCGTGCAGCAGACCATTCACCATCTATCACCATAGTTACCCAGTGCCCAGTCAGCGACATGTAACGTCCCTGTCCATGCTTACTGGTCCAAATATCGGTGGTGAAATGTACCCATTCACACACAGAGTTTCTCAAGGATGCGGTGATGTTGTGTGCGACATGCTGGTGTAGCGCAGGCACACCTTTCTTAGAGAAGTAGTGGCGACTGCGCATCTGGTACTGGGGCACAGCGACAGACATAAGGTCTCTAAAATCCTGTGTGTCCACCAGGCGGAAAGACAGCATTTCGGTAGCCAAGAGCTTACAGAAGGATAAAGTCAACCTCTTAGCTTTGTCATGGGTCGCAGGAAATGGCCTTTTATTTGTCCACATCTGAGGGACAGAGATCTGGCTGCTGTGTGTAGACGGTGGTGAGTAGGGTGTCCCTGGAAAAATGCAGGTTTGTGAGGAAAGTGCAGGCGTAGACATGATGTTGCCTTCATTCAACGTTGGTGCTATCGATGTCTGAGAGAGCTGTACACACGCACTTGTTTCCCCTTCCAAACCGACTGATGACCTACCAAGTAAACTGTCTGTTGCGGTTACAGTGGTGGAAGGTGTGCGTGGAAAACCAGGTGTGACAGCTGTCCCCACAGTCCTACAAGATGAAGAGCGCGCGGATGCACTGGAAGGGGCAGGCGATGGATGGTCCGCTCCGTTAGGCCGCATTGCAGCACGGTGAGCTTCCCACTGGGACATATGATATGTATTCATGTGACGATTCATGGAAGAAGTTGTCAAACTGCTGTGGTTTTGGCCTCTACTAACAGATTCCCGACAAATTTTACAGATGACATGATTTGGGCGATCCTTTGCAAGGTCAAAAAAGGACCAAGCTAGGCAAGGCTTAGAGGACATGCGACCTGCTGAGCCACCCCGACTAGTGCTCAGAGGCAGAGTGGTGGCTGAGAATGCAGATGTAGACATGCTACCAGTACTCCTCCTCTGTCCAGGAAGGTGCAAGGTAACTTCGTCGTCAGTTGAATCCTCCTCCATCGCCTCTGTTGACCTCCTCGAGTGCCTGACTGTGGGTTGACAGTAGGTGGGATCTAGAACTTCCTCATCAAGCATTGTGTTTGCACTCCACTCACCCTCAAAAATATCCTCTTCCTGCCCTGACCGAATATTTAAGTTGTCATCCCAATCTATTATCTGCGTCTCATCGTCATCAGTATGTTCCTCATTGTCTCTACCAACAGGTGTTAGAGTTTGTGAATAAGGGCCAACATTATGCTCAGAAACTTGGTCATCACGGCCTAAATCTGAGTCACAAAGGTTCTGGGCATCACTGCAGATGATTTCCTGGTCTGTACTCACTGTAGCTTGGGAGCATACAGTTAGGTCCAGAAATATTTGGACAGTGACACAAGTTTTGTTATTTTAGCTGTTTACAAAAACATGTTCAGAAATACAATTATATATATAATATGGGCTGAAAGTGCACACTCCCAGCTGCAATATGAGAGTTTTCACATCCAAATCGGAGAAAGGGTTTAGGAATCATAGCTTTGTAATGTGTCACGCTCCCGGTGTCCCAGCAGCCCTCCTTACCCACTGAGCCGGTTCCTGCATCGCACCACCGCTCCATACCCCTTGATCCAGTCGTACCTGCATTGCACCACCGCTCTGTACCCACTGATCCAGTCGCACCTGCATCGCACCACCGCTCCGTACCCACTGATCCGGCCTCACCGTCATTGCACTGCTCCTTACCCACTGATCCACTCCACGTGTCCACCGGTCATGGCCGCCGCTCCCGCTCGTGCTCTCCTGTGTCCTGCTCCTGGTCTCATGAGTCTGACTCTGAGTATTAGCCTCATGCCTCTGTATAGGACCAGGCCGCGCCCACTCTCCTGGTTTTATGGACCCAGCACACCTGAAGCAGGATGTGACATACGGCTGTGCTGGATATATAAGACTGGCCTTTCCATAGGGGCGTTGCCTGATCAACGTGTCTGGAAGCTTTGTCTTTTGTGCTAGGTGCTCAGGCCCCCTGGTGCCGTGTCCTGTAGACTTCTTGTCTTTGCTCCCTGGTACCTGTGCCTGTTTTCCTTACCGTCCTGAAGAACTTTGTGACTCTGCTGACCTGGTTATACCTGTCCCGGCCACGCCAGTGCTCCGGCTGCCGTGTACCCTGCCCCCCGGTGGGATACTCGGTCCAGTGGATCCACCTCCTGGGCCCATCAGTCCTCCCGGTCCTGACAGTTTGATCAGGCCATGGATCCCGCTGGAGCACAAACATCTGAGCTGGCCGAACTACGCCAGGAACTGGTGCAACAGCGTGACACCTTACACCGGATGCTGAAATTCCTGGCGTCCATGGACCACCGGTTATATACGCTGCAGACCGCTGCCTCGTCTGAGTCCACGCAGCAACCAGTCTCCGGCTCTGAACCAGTTTCCGCCACGGCCTCGCAACTTCGCCTTGCTGCTCCGCCTCGCTATGCAGGGGATCCCAAGTCCTGCCGCGGCTTCTTGAACCAGTGCTCCCTGCATTTCAAGTTGCTTCCTCATTTGTTTGTCTCAGACCAGGCTAAAGTTGCGTTCCTGATGTCGCACTTGGAAGGCGAAGCTCTAGCCTGGATTAACCCCCTGTGGGAGAAAGAGGATCCAATGACCACTAACATCCGGGAATTCCTGCACGCTTTCCGAAGTACATTCGATGAACCCGGACGTACCACCACAGTGACCTCTTCGCTCCTCCGGCTACGCCAAGGGACCCTGACCGTCGGCCAATACGCCATCCAGTTCCGCACGCTCACCTCTGAGCTGGGCTGGAACAATGAGGCCTTGACGGCGGCCTTTTGGGAAGGACTCTCTGGCCGCGTCAAAGACGAGCTTGCTGGCCGTGACGTTCCACGCACCTTGGACGCTTTAATATCCTTAGCCACCCGGATTGACCTCCGTTTCCAGGAGCGAACCAAAGAGGTATTCCGGGAGAAGCTACCACCCCGTCACGCCTTGTCCCCGCAGAGGCCTACCGCTCCTTTGCCCCTGCCTTCCTGTGACATGTTTCCGGAACCCATGCAAATTGACCGACTGAACCAAGCCAAGCAACGCCGTGCAGAACGGCTCGCCCTGGGCCTGTGCTTCTATTGTGGAGACGGGTCACACATGCTTCGGACATGCCCTGAGAAACCTGGTAGACCCCAGGCCCAAGGGATGGTGGGAACCGCTACCCTTGGCACCGGAATCCCCTCCGTTCCACTTACACAGACTGTCCAGGTGACGACGAAGAAGACCAGGTTCACAGCAAAGGCCCACATCGATTCTGGGGCGGCGGGTAATTTCATATGCCAGTCTGCAGTGGATCAATACCAAGTACCTGTGATCCCGCTTGCCAAGCCCCTCTGGTTCGCCTCCGTGGACGGCAAACTGCTATACGAACCTGTCCGATATACCACTGAACCAGTAAGACTCCAGGTTGGCACTTTGCATACTGAGACCATCACCTTCTTTGTGATCCCGAGGATGGCTCCTGAGCTCCTGTTGGGTCTGCCCTGGCTTCAACTTCATGACCCTGCCATTAGTTGGCACTCTGGCGCTATTAACCGCTGGGGGTCCTCGTGTCATGACCACTGCCTACAGCCCGTTCCTCGGCCCCTGTCACCCGAGCCTGCTATGCCGCAGGAAGAAGAAGAGGCGACGACTCAGTCCAGCGGTGTACCACAGCTCCTGGCACTTGTGCCTGTGGTGCCACCGGACCCAGAAGCAGAGTCGACGCAGTCCAGCGTCGTTCCACCATCCCTGGCACTTGAGACTTTGATGCCCCCTGCTATTGAGGATGACACACTTTCCTGTACCCGGTCCGAGACGCCCGAACTGGTCGCCCACGACTCCAGTCCTGCTTCTGACTGTCTTCCCTTATCCGTTGCCTCCGTTGCCGCTGACTTGGGTTCTCCGATACGGGACATAGTGGCCATGAAAACGGTCCGGGGTAGGCAGTCCTTCCTGGTCGATTGGGTGGATTGCGGCCCCGAGGCTCGGTCCTGGTTGTCCCGGAAGTACGTTGCTGCCCCTCTTCGGCGCGCCTACATGTCCCGGCCGCGGGGAGGGGGGCTTCAAGGGGGGGGTACTGTCACGCTCCCGGTGTCCCAGCAGCCCTCCTTACCCACTGAGCCGGTTCCTGCATCGCACCACCGCTCCATACCCCTTGATCCAGTCGTACCTGCATTGCACCACCGCTCTGTACCCACTGATCCAGTCGCACCTGCATCGCACCACCGCTCCGTACCCACTGATCCGGCCTCACCGTCATTGCACTGCTCCTTACCCACTGATCCACTCCACGTGTCCACCGGTCATGGCCGCCGCTCCCGCTCGTGCTCTCCTGTGTCCTGCTCCTGGTCTCATGAGTCTGACTCTGAGTATTAGCCTCATGCCTCTGTATAGGACCAGGCCGCGCCCACTCTCCTGGTTTTATGGACCCAGCACACCTGAAGCAGGATGTGACATACGGCTGTGCTGGATATATAAGACTGGCCTTTCCATAGGGGCGTTGCCTGATCAACGTGTCTGGAAGCTTTGTCTTTTGTGCTAGGTGCTCAGGCCCCCTGGTGCCGTGTCCTGTAGACTTCTTGTCTTTGCTCCCTGGTACCTGTGCCTGTTTTCCTTACCGTCCTGAAGAACTTTGTGACTCTGCTGACCTGGTTATACCTGTCCCGGCCACGCCAGTGCTCCGGCTGCCGTGTACCCTGCCCCCCGGTGGGATACTCGGTCCAGTGGATCCACCTCCTGGGCCCATCAGTCCTCCCGGTCCTGACATAATGCATAGCCTCCTCTTTTTAAAGGGACCAAAAGTAATTGGACAAGGGACTCTAAGGGCTGCAATTAACTCTGAAGGCGTCTCCCTCGTTAACCTGTAATCAATGAAGTAGTTAAAAGGTCTGGGGTTGATTACAGGTGTGTGGTTTTCCATTTGGAAGCTGTTGCTGTGACCAGACAACATGCGGTCTAAGGAACTCTCAATTGAGGTGAAGCAGAACATCCTGAGGCTGAAAAAAAAGAAAAAATCCATCAGAGAGATAGCAGACATGCTTGGAGTAGCAAAATCAACAGTCGGGTACATTCTGAGAAAAAAGGAATTGACTGGTGAGCTTGGGAACTCAAAAAGGCCTGGGCGTCCACGGATGACAACAGTGGTGGATGATCGCCGCATACTTTCTTTGGTGAAGAAGAACCCGTTCACAACATCAACTGAAGTCCAGAACACTCTCAGTGAAGTAGGTGTATCTGTCTCTAAGTCAACAGTAAAGAGAAGACTCCATGAAAGTAAATACAAAGGGTTCACATCTAGATGCAAACCATTCATCAATTCCAAAAATAGACAGGCCAGAGTTAAATTTGCTGAAAAACACCTCATGAAGCCAGCTCAGTTCTGGAAAAGTATTCTATGGACAGATGAGACAAAGATCAACCTGTACCAGAATGATGGGAAGAAAAAAGTTTGGAGAAGAAAGGGAACGGCACATGATCCAAGGCACACCACATCCTCTGTAAAACATGGTGGAGGCAACGTGATGGCATGGGCATGCATGGCTTTCAATGGCACTGGGTCACTTGTGTTTATTGATGACATAACAGCAGACAAGAGTAGCCGGGTGAATTCTGAAGTGTACCGGGATATACTTTCAGCCCAGATTCAGCCAAATGCCGCAAAGTTGATCGGACGGCGCTTCATAGTACAGATGGACAATGACCCCAAGCATACAACCAAAGCTACCCAGGAGTTCATGAGTGCAAAAAAGTGGAACATTCTGCAATGGCCAAGTCAATCACCAGATCTTAACCCAATTGAGCATGCATTTCACTTGCTCAAATCCAGACTTAAGACGGAAAGACCCACAAACAAGCAAGACCTGAAGGCTGCGGCTGTAAAGGCCTGGCAAAGCATTAAGAAGGAGGAAACCCAGCGTTTGGTGATGTCCATGGGTTCCAGACTTAAGGCAGTGATTGCCTCCAAAGGATTCGCAACAAAATATTGAAAATAAAAATATTTTGTTTGGGTTTGGTTTATTTGTCCAATTACTTTTGACCTCCTAAAATGTGGAGTGTTTGTAAAGAAATGTGTACAATTCCTACAATTTCTATCAGATATTTTTGTTCAAACCTTCAAATTAAACGTTACAATCTGCACTTGAATTCTGTTGTAGAGGTTTCATTTCAAATCCAATGTGGTGGCATGCAGAGCCCAATTCGCGAAAATTGTGTCACTGTCCAAATATTTCTGGACCTAACTGTACCTCTGATTCCCAAGCTATAGCGTGACTGAACAGCTCTGCAGACTCAGCCATCTCTGTTCCACCATACTGTGCAGGGCGGATGGAGACTTGAGAGCTGGGAGAAAGCAAGTGTGATTGGGATGACAACTCAGAGGACTGGATTTTTTTGGATAAGGTAGTTGAGGTGGAGGAGAGGGCACTTGTTGGAGCACTTGAGATCCATTCAAGCATGTGCTTTTTTTGGCCATCAGCTACCTTTGTTCCAGTTGTTCGGGTCCGTAAAAAAGGGAGCACATCGGAATGTCCACGGAAAGTAGTAGACATCTTACTTTTGCTGGAAGATGGCTTATCTTCAGCAGATGTTAATGTAGCTTTGCCACCTTCCCCAAGGACAAAAACTTTTTTTCCTTTTCCAACACGCCTGTTCCCCTTCCGACCAGCATCTGTCATTTTGCCACTCATTTTGATAGCGACAAGATTGTCCACTTAAAATGTAATAGTAAAAATTGAGAGTTGGTGTAGATTGCAGAGGTGGTCTAGCTTTATTGACAGCAGAAGAACCAACACTGACTATCCCTGACAATGCAACTATGGCCCCTAAACTGGCAGCACAGTTTGCTATCATAATGGCTTAGTAAAAATGACCTTGGAGGGTGCAATGACGAGGTGCTGGAAATTGCTTGGCACCAGTGGGACACTAATGGAGTCCAACAGCCACTTTTTGGATGCCACTAAGTTTCCACAGTGTTTGCTATTATAATAGCTTAGTAAAAATGAGCTTGAGGGTGCAATGCAGAGGTGCTGGAAATTGCTTGGCACCAGTGGGACACTGATGAAGTCCAACAGCCACTTTTTGGATGCCACTAAGTTTCCACAGTGTTTGCTATTATAATAGCGTAGTAAAAATGAGCTTGAGGGTGCAATGCAGAGGTGCTGGAAATTGCTTGGCATCAGTGGGACACTAATGGAGTCCAACAGCCACTTTTTGGATGCCACTAAGTTTCCACAGTGTTTGCTATTATAATAGCTTAGTAAAAATGAGCTTGAGGGTGCAATGCAGAGGTGATGGAAATTGCTTGGCACCAGTGGGACACTAATGAAGTCCAACAGCCACTTTTAGGATGCCACTAAGTTTCCTCAATGTTTGCTATTATAAATAGCTTAGTAAAAATGAGCTTGAGGGTGCAATGCAGAGGTGCTGGAAATTGCTTGGCACAAGTGGGACACTAATGGAGTCCAACAGCCATTTTTTGGATGCCACTAAGTTTCCACAGTGTTTGCTATTATAATAGCTTAGTAAAAATGAGCTTGAGGGTGCAATGCAGAGGTGATGGAAATTGCTTGGCACCAGTGGGACACTAATGAAGTCCAACAGCCACTCTTAGGATGCCACTAAGTTTTCTCAGTGTTTGCTATTATAATGAATGGCTTAGTAAAAATGAGCTTGAGGGTGCAATGCAGAGGTGCTGGAAATTGCTTGGCACCAGTGGGCCACTAATGAAGTCCAACAGCCACTTTTCTGATGCCACTAAGTTTCCACAGTGTTTGCTATTATAATAGCTTAGAAAAAATGAGCTTGAGGGTGCAATGCAGAGGTGCTGGAAATTGCTTGGCACCAGTGGGACACTAATGAAGTCCAACAGACACTTTTTGGATGCCACTAAGTTTCCACAGTGTTTGCTATTAAAATAGCTTAGTAAAAATAAACTTGAGGGTGCAATGCAGAGGTGCTGGAAATTGCTTGGCACCAGTGGGACACTAATGAAGTCCAACAGCCAATTTTTGGATGCCACTAAGTTTCTTCAGTGTTTGCTATTAAAATAGCTTAGTAAATATAAACTTGAGGGTGCAATGCAGAGGTGCCGGAAATTGCTTGGCACCAGTGGGACACTAATGGAGTCCAACAGCCATGTTTTGGATGCCACCACTAAGTTTCCACAGTGTTTGCTATTATAATAGCTTAGTAAAAATGAGCTTGAGGGTGCAATGCAGAGGTGCTGGAAATTGCTTGGCACCAGTGGGACACTAATGAAGTCCAACAGCCACTTTTAGGATGCCACTAAGTTTCCCCAGTGTTTGCTATTATAATAGCTTAGTACAAATGAGCTTGAGGGTGTAATGCAGAGGTGCTGGAAATTGCTTGGCACCAGTGGGACACTAATGAAGTTCAACAGACACTTTTAGGATGCAACTAAGTTTCCACAGTGTTTGCTATTATAAATAGCTTAGTAAAAATGAGCTTGAGGGTGCAATGCAGAGGTGCTGGAAATTGCTTGGCACCAGTGGGACACTAATGAAGTCCAACAGCCACTTTTCTGATGCCACTAAGTTTCCTCAGTGTTTGCTATTATAATAGCTTAGTAAAAAATGAGCTTGAGGGTGCAATGCAGAGGTGCTGGAAATTGCTTGGCACCAGTGGGACACTAATGAAGTCCAACAGCCACTTTTAGGATGCCGCTAAGTTTTCTCAGTGTTTGCTATTATAATGAATGGCTTAGTAAAAATGAGCAGGAGGGTGTAATGCAGAGGTGCTGGAAATTGCTTGGCACCAGTGGGACACTAATGGAGTCCAACAGCCACTTTTTGGATGCCACTAAGTTTCCACAGTGTTTGCTATTATAATAGCTTAGTAAAAATGAGCTTAAGGGTGCAATGCAGAGGTGCTGGAAATTGCTTGGCACCAATAGGCCACTAATGAAGTCCAACAGCCACTTTTAGGATGCCACTAAGTTTCCACAGTGTTTGCTATTATAATAGCTTAGTAAAACTGAGCTTGAGGGTGCAATGCAGAGGTGCTGGAAATTGCTTGGCACCAGTGGGACACTAATGAAGTCCAACAGCCACTTTTTGGATGCCACTAAGTTTCCTCAGTGTTTGCTATTATAACAGCTTAGTAAAAATAAACTTGAGGGTGCAATGCAGAGGTGCTGGAAATTGCTTGGCACCAGTGGGACACTAATGGAGTCCAACAGCCACTTTTTGGATGCCACTAAGTTTCCTCAGTGTTTGCTATTATATATAATAGCTTAGTAAAAATGAGCTTGAGGGTGCAATGCAGAGGTGCTGGAAATTGCTTGGCACCAGTGGGACACTAATGAAGTCCAACAGACACTTTTTGGATGCCACTAAGTTTCCACAGTGTTTGCTATTATAATAGCTTAGTAAAAATGAGCTTGAGGGTGCAATGCAGAGGTGCTGGAAATTGCTTGGCACCAGTGGGACACTAATGAAGTCCAACAGCCACTTTTAGGATGCCACTAAGTTTCCTCAGTGTTTGCTACTATAATAGCTTAGTAAAAATGAGCTTGAGGGTGCAATGCAGAGGTGCTGGAAATTGCTTGGCACCAGTGGGACACTAATGAAGTCCAACAGCCACTTTTAGGATGCCACTAAGTTTCCACAGTGTTTGCTATTATAATAGCTTAGTAAAAATGAGCTTGAGGGTGCAATGCAGAGGTGCTGGAAATTGCTTGGCACCAGTGGGACACTAATGGAGTCCAGCAGCCACTTTTTGGATGCCACTAAGTTTCCTCAGTGTTTGCTATTATAATAGCTTAGTAAAAATGAGCTTGAAGGTGCAATGCAGAGGTGCTGGAAATTGCTTGGCACCAGTGGGACACTAATGAAGTCCAACAGCCACTTATTGTATACCACTATGTTTCCTCAGTGTTTGCTATTATAATAACTTAGTAAAAATGAGCTTGAGGGTGCAATGCAGAGGTGCTGGAAATTGCTTGGCACCAGTGGGACACTAATGAAGTCCAACAGCTACTTTTTGGATGCCACTAAGTTTCCACAGTGTTTGCTATTATAACAGCTTAGTGAAAATGAGCGTGAGGGTGCAATGCAGAGGTTCTGGAAATTGCTTGGCACCAGTGGGACACTAATGGAGTCCAACAGCCACTTTTTGGATGCCACTAAGTTTCCTCAGTGTTTGCTATTATAATAGCTTAGTAAAAATGAGGGTGCAATGCAGAGATGCTGGAAATTGCTTGGCACCAGTGGGACACTAATGAAGTCCAACAGCCACTTTTAGGATGCCACTAAATTTCCTCAGTGTTTGCTATTATAATAGCTTAGTAAAAAATGAGCTTGAGGGTGCAATGCAGAGGTGATGGAAATTGCTTGGCACCAGTGTGACACTAATGAAGTCCAACAGCTACTTTTTGGATGCCACTAAGTTTCCACAGTGTTTGCTATTATATTAGCTTAGTAAAAATGAGCTTGAGGGTGCAATGCAGAGGTGCTGGAAATTGTTTGTCACCAGTGGGACACTAATGAAGTCCAACAGCCACTTTTTGGATGCCACTAAGTTTCCACAGTGTTTGCTATTATAATAGCTTAGTAAAAATGAGCTTGAGGGTGCAATGCAGAGGTGCTGGAATTAAACTCTTGATGCTACCCTGAGCAGCTATCCTGTGCACATTGCGTAGTCTCCTAGACCTTTGGTGCTGCTGAGCAGGAGGGCTTGTGGCAGGCAAGCAATGGGAGACCACCTCATTCCTTGCAACAGGGGAGTCATGAGGTGTAACATCTATGTAAGCAGTAAGCACGGTTCTGTTCCCATATATATGTACCAGTTTGTTCATAAGGCTATGTGCGCACTTACCGGATTTTTTGCGGTTTTGCTGCATGTTTCACTGCAGAAAATGTTCATAACATCTGTGCAGTGAATCACCAGCAAAACCTCTGGGCAAAAAAAATCCTGTGCGCACTATACGGAATTTGACAGCTGCATGTTTTGCTGCGGGATTCCCGCAGCAAAAACAATTGCATGTCAATTATTTTCCGCACGTCGCTGCGGGATTTCACTACATTGACTCCAATGTTAATCGTGAAATCCCGCAGGGAATAACGCAGGAAGCAAATTCTGTGCGGTTCACTGCGTTTTCCTGCGTTATTTCCTGCGGTATTTCGCGGTTTACCTCCGGTAATGTACATCGCCTGTCTGCGGTTTTGCAGGGAAGTGATGTTATTACAGGAAGAGGAAGCCGTGCAAAGAGTAAACACACAGAGATCACAGACATAGATCACAGACACATAGAACACACATAGAAAGAAAACGGAAATATAGAAAACAAAGAACGTGGGCTCCGCTGTATATTTACTGTCCAGCCGAGGTAAGCACACAGCGGCGGCCCGGTATTCTCAGGCTGGGGAGGGAGAGGGGCAGGGTTAATGTCCACCGCCTCCCTCCCCCTCCCGCAGCCGAGAATATCAGCCGCAGCTGTCCCGGGACTGTCGCATGCATTATGCGGCAGCACTGGCGTGTCCCCGGCTCTTCCTGCCGCCGTGTAGCAGTGGCAGCAGGGTAATACAAGGGGTTAATGGTGGTGGATCACCGCCATTAACTCCAGGCTTGATCATGGCAGCGTCTATGAGACAGCTGACATGATCAACCCGTAAGTAAAGTGAATAAAACACAGACACCGAAAAATCCTTTATTTTAAATAAAACAAACAAGCCTCGTTCACCATTTTATTACCCCCTCGAAACAAAGCTCCGGCGTAATCCACAGCTCCAGCATAATCCACAGTTCCTGCGCTGCTTCCATCCAGCCGCGACTGTCACAGACACAGCGCTGAATGAATGCAGCAGACAGCAGAGGTAATTACCGGTCATTTCCCACGGCCGGTAATGTGAACTCACTGCCGACCGTGGGAAATGTAGCGATCTGTCCTCTATCTATCTATCCTTCTATCTATCCATCTATCTGTCTGTCTATCTATCTATCCCTCTATCTATTCTTCTGTCTATCTACTATCTCAGAATTAAATTACTTTTTTTTTTTTTTTTCAATGTGCTTTATTGCATTGAATGCAATAAAGCACATCCCAACCCGCACGCGACAAAATCGCGGCAATACCGCGAACAATACCGCGGTGAAACCGCAGCAAACCGCGGCAAACCGCATGCGGTTTTCGGGTGCAGTTTGCCGCGGTTTTTTACCGCGGGTGCGGTAATCTTTGAGAGCATGCGGAATTTTCTCAAGAAAATTCCATTTCCCAGTGCGCACATAGCCTAAAGCCTGTTACCAATGCTGCTTTAATGCTGTGGCCAGAAATAAACAAACCAAAGGTGGGCTGACGCAACTTGAGGGCCACTGCCTTATGATTGCCCCCTAGGCTAAAATGTGCCAGACAGCCCCTGGCGCCAGGACTCTGATGTCTTGTTCGCATGATGTCCTTCTGACTGCACTGCACCACTCAAGACCTGATGGAGCAGGTGAGTATATGATTTTTCTTTTTTGTAAAACGCAGAACAGGGGACATGTATACCAAAGTGCCCATATATACCAGCTGGAGGCCCATATACACCAGCACAGGGCCCAGGCTGAAGGCCCATATACATCAGGCTGGGGGCCCATATACACCAGGATGGGACCCAGGCTGGGGGCTCATATATACTAGCATGAGGGCCCATATATACTAGCATGGGGCCCAGGGTGGAAGCCCATATACACTAGCATGGGATCCAGGTTGGCAGTCCATATACACTAGAATGGGGCCCATTTCGGGGGCCCATATACACCAGGCTGGGGGTCCATATGTACCAGACTGGCGGCCCATATACACCAGGCTGGGGGTCCATATACACCAGGATGGGGACATACTATATTTACCAGGATGGGGAACATTATTACATAATGAAGGGGGAGTAACACATGTATTTATAGGATTTAGAAAGCTGAAAGGGCCCGTACATGTGACATAAACATGAGAATGGGGGGGGCAGATCCCGTTTTTTGTGCCACACAGCAGGTGCAGTATTAGGGACACATACAACAGCAGTGGCTCAGTATTGGATGACGGCAGGATGAGGAGTTTGAGCAGGTTGAGATTAGATGGGGTACGGTGCCGGAAGTGTGTGTCTTTGTTGTAATTTCTGTAGATGAGTTATGGCTGGAAGAAGTTGTAATGTCGGTCTGGGCCAGATGGAAAAGACGGAAAAAGTGAACAACTTCATCCGAAAGAACGTCAGCAGTAAATCACCATCTATAACTGCACTATGATCTCTAGTATGTCTTGCAGCACCGATATCTACCACTATATAGTCACCATACAGCAGTAATATCAGTGTCGTCTGCTGAGGTTCCACTATACCCACGATTAGTCTGCGCCACCGTAGTTATCATGGTTACCTGGTAAGGGCCCACTCACATGTTTTGACCCCCCTGAGCTGAAACCCTAGCTACGCCACTGGATACCACACATCAAACTGAGATCACTCCAGCCTGGCCCAAAAGGGTTCTGGGTATCAGAACAGGCATCAAAGTGGCTAATCTGTGAAAACTGTGGTTTTGCCCACTTTGATGCCAGTTCTAATGCCCCTTTGGGCGTTTTAGGCCAGGCTGGAGTGACATGAATTTGATGTGTGGCATCACTAGGTATGCAAATGTGGTGTGAGATCAGTGGCCCAAAGCCATTAAACCCCTCAAATACACCAGTTACTTATTCAGATCTGTGAAAACTGAGGTCATGCCCACTTTGATGCCAGTTCTGATGCCCAGAACCTGTTTGGGCCAGGCTGGAGTGACATGAATTTGATGTGGGGCATCACTAGGTATGTAATTGTGGTTTGAGATCAGTGGCCCAAAGCCATTTAACCCCTCAATATCACCAGTTACTTATTCAAGTATGTGAAAACTGAGGTCTTGCCCACTTTGATGCCAGTTTTCATGCCCAGAACCCATTTGGGCCAGGCTGGAATGACATGTATTTGATGTGTGGTATGTAAATGTAGTGTGATATCAGTGGCCCAAAGCTATTTAACCCCTCAAAAATACCAGTTACTTATTCAAATCTGTGAAAATTGGCTGTGTGGCCACTTTGATGCCAGTTTGATGCCCAGAACCCCTTTGGGCCAGGCTGGAGTCACTTGAGTTTGATTATTGACATCACTAGATATGCAATTGTGGTGTTAGATCAGTGGCCCAAAGCCATTTAACCCTTTCACTAACATACTTCGGTGCCCACTTTGATGCCCATTTTTGTGCCAGTTTTATATATTTCGCAGCTGATTTTAAGTGTATTTATATTAGGGCACATCGGTGCATTGTATTTTATTATTGTGATGTGTTATTTTTGTTGTTAAACCTGTAAAAAACTAAAAATACTAAATTGCCGAATAAGAAACTGACGAATAAGAAACCAACTTCAGCATCGTAGGGGGTTTTCTGTCATGAAGGTGTTGAATAATAATAAAAAGAAGCTATGCTTTTTCCCAGAAACAGGGTCACGCTCGCCCGTCGTACTTTAGCCCTGTTGGGCAAAATGCAGTACCATTTACAGCCTATGGCAAGTGTGGCGCTGTTTCTAATACCCAGACCCCCAGCCCTTATTTCTGCAGAGGGGCTTTCAGAAATAGTGACTACAGGACAGTAACCTCAGTGTGAGGGGAGATGATATAGTCTGCAGTCTATTACACAGTATTCGGACAGACAGGAGAGCCAGAATATCCTCGTGTCTGCAGCTCGTGGGCGCCATTACTGGGGCGGGCGCTAGGACCCAGAAACCGGAGGAAGCTGACAGCGTGCGCGCCCCCGAGTGACATGGAAACACACACTTCCAACGGCAGGTAACCAACTTTGGTTGTACACTGCTGTGTCCGGAGCGAGCAGGCCTTGGAGCCACGGCCTCATCCAGTCAGCGGATTATGGACGCAGCCTGACACGGAAGTAGAAGCAGCAGCCCGGGTGAGCGCCATGACAATGCCTGTGTTCTGCTGTGTGTAGTACGTAGATGTCAGCAGGAGCGGAGAGCCCAGGCTGTGTCAGCCTGTAGTGTGTGTATGAGCCTATACTCTGTGTGTGTGTATATGAGCCTATACTCTGTGTGTGTGTGTGTGTGTGTATATGAGCCTATACTCTGTGTGTGTGTGTGTGTGTGTGTGTGTGTGTGTGTATATGAGCCTATACTCTGTGTGTGTGTGTGTGTGTATATGAGCCTATACTCTGTGTGTGTGTGTGTGTGTGTATATGAGCCTATACTCTGTGTGTGTGTGTGTGTGTGTATATGAGCCTATACTCTGTGTGTGTGTGTGTGTGTGTGTGTATATGAGCCTATACTCTGTGTGTGTGTGTGTGTGTGTGTGTGTGTGTATATGAGCCTATACTCTGTGTGTGTGTGTGTGTGTGTGTGTATATGAGCCTATACTCTGTGTGTGTGTGTGTGTGTGTGTGTGTGTGTATATGAGCCTATACTCTGTGTGTGTGTGTATATGAGCCTATACTCTGTGTGTGTGTGTGTATATGAGCCTATACTCTGTGTGTGTGTGTATATGAGCCTATACTCTGTGTGTGTGTGTGTGTATATGAGCCTATACTCTGTGTGTGTGTGTGTGTGTGTGTGTATATGAGCCTATACTCTGTGTGTGTGTGTGTGTATATGAGCCTATACTCTGTGTGTGTGTGTGTGTATATGAGCCTATACTCTGTGTGTGTGTGTATATGAGCCTATACTCTGTGTGTGTGTGTGTGTATATGAGCCTATACTCTGTGTGTGTGTGTGTGTGTGTGTGTATATGAGCCTATACTCTGTGTGTGTGTGTGTGTGTGTGTGTATATGAGCCTATACTCTGTGTGTGTGTGTGTGTATATGAGCCTATACTCTGTGTGTGTGTGTGTGTGTGTGTATATGAGCCTATACTCTGTGTGTGTGTGTGTGTGTGTGTGTGTGTGTGTGTGTATATGAGCCTATACTCTGTGTGTGTGTGTGTATATGAGCCTATACTCTGTGTGTGTGTGTGTGTATATGAGCCTATACTCTGTGTGTGTGTGTGTGTATATGAGCCTATACTCTGTGTGTGTGTGTGTATATGAGCCTATACTCTGTGTGTGTGTGTGTGTGTATATGAGCCTATACTCTGTGTGTGTGTGTGTGTATATGAGCCTATACTCTGTGTGTGTGTATATGAGCCTATACTCTGTGTGTGTGTGTGTATATGAGCCTATACTCTGTGTGTGTGTGTGTGTATATGAGCCTATACTCTCTGTGTGTGTGTGTGTGTATATGAGCCTATACTCTGTGTGTGTGTGTGTGTGTGTGTGTGTGTATATGAGCCTATACTCTGTGTGTGTGTGTGTGTGTGTATATGAGCCTATACTCTGTGTGTGTGTGTGTGTATATGAGCCTATACTCTGTGTGTGTGTGTGTGTGTGTGTGTGTGTGTGTGTGTGTATATGAGCCTATACTCTGTGTGTGTGTGTGTGTGTGTGTATATGAGCCTATACTCTGTGTGTGTGTGTGTATATGAGCCTATACTCTGTGTGTGTGTGTGTGTATATGAGCCTATACTCTGTGTGTGTGTGTGTGTATATGAGCCTATACTCTGTGTGTGTGTGTGTGTGTGTGTGTATATGAGCCTATACTCTGTGTGTGTGTGTGTGTGTGTGTATATGAGCCTATACTCTGTGTGTGTGTGTGTATATGAGCCTATACTCTGTGTGTGTGTGTGTGTATATGAGCCTATACTCTGTGTGTGTGTGTGTGTGTGTGTGTATATGAGCCTATACTCTGTGTGTGTGTGTGTGTATATGAGCCTATACTCTGTGTGTGTGTGTGTGTGTATATGAGCCTATACTCTGTGTGTGTGTGTATATGAGCCTATACTCTGTGTGTGTGTGTGTGTGTATATGAGCCTATACTCTGTGTGTGTGTGTATATGAGCCTATACTCTGTGTGTGTGTGTGTGTGTGTGTGTATATGAGCCTATACTCTGTGTGTGTGTGTGTGTGTATATGAGCCTATACTCTGTGTGTGTGTGTGTATATGAGCCTATACTCTGTGTGTGTGTGTGTGTGTGTATATGAGCCTATACTCTGTGTGTGTGTGTGTGTGTATATGAGCCTATACTCTGTGTGTGTGTGTGTGTATATGAGCCTATACTCTGTGTGTGTGTGTATATGAGCCTATACTCTGTGTGTGTGTGTGTGTATATGAGCCTATACTCTGTGTGTGTGTGTGTGTGTGTGTATATGAGCCTATACTCTGTGTGTGTGTGTGTGTGTGTATATGAGCCTATACTCTGTGTGTGTGTGTGTGTGTGTATATGAGCCTATACTCTGTGTGTGTGTGTGTGTGTGTGTGTGTGTGTATATGAGCCTATACTCTGTGTGTGTGTGTGTGTGTGTATATGAGCCTATACTCTGTGTGTGTGTGTGTGTGTGTGTGTATATGAGCCTATACTCTGTGTGTGTGTGTGTATATGAGCCTATACTCTGTGTGTGTGTGTGTGTGTGTGTATATGAGCCTATACTCTGTGTGTGTGTGTGTATATGAGCCTATACTCTGTGTGTGTGTGTGTGTGTGTATATGAGCCTATACTCTGTGTGTGTGTGTGTATATGAGCCTATACTCTGTGTGTGTGTGTATATGAGCCTATACTCTGTGTGTGTGTGTATATGAGCCTATACTCTGTGTGTGTGTGTGTGTGTGTGTGTATATGAGCCTATACTCTGTGTGTGTGTGTGTGTGTATATGAGCCTATACTCTGTGTGTGTGTGTATATGAGCCTATACTCTGTGTGTGTGTGTGTGTGTGTGTATATGAGCCTATACTCTGTGTGTGTGTGTATATGAGCCTATACTCTGTGTGTGTGTGTGTGTGTGTGTGTGTATATGAGCCTATACTCTGTGTGTGTGTGTGTGTGTGTGTGTGTGTATATGAGCCTATACTCTGTGTGTGTGTGTGTGTATATGAGCCTATACTCTGTGTGTGTGTGTGTGTGTGTGTATATGAGCCTATACTCTGTGTGTGTGTGTGTGTGTATATGAGCCTATACTCTGTGTGTGTGTGTGTGTGTGTGTGTGTGTGTGTATATGAGCCTATACTCTGTGTGTGTGTGTGTGTGTGTATATGAGCCTATACTCTGTGTGTGTGTGTGTATATGAGCCTATACTCTGTGTGTGTGTGTATATGAGCCTATACTCTGTGTGTGTGTGTGTGTGTGTATATGAGCCTATACTCTGTGTGTGTGTGTGTGTGTATATGAGCCTATACTCTGTGTGTGTGTGTGTGTGTGTGTGTGTGTGTGTATATGAGCCTATACTCTGTGTGTGTGTGTGTGTGTGTGTATATGAGCCTATACTCTGTGTGTGTGTGTATATGAGCCTATACTCTGTGTGTGTGTGTGTGTGTGTGTATATGAGCCTATACTCTGTGTGTGTGTGTGTATATGAGCCTATACTCTGTGTGTGTGTGTGTGTGTGTATATGAGCCTATACTCTGTGTGTGTGTGTGTGTGTGTGTATATGAGCCTATACTCTGTGTGTGTGTGTGTGTGTGTATATGAGCCTATACTCTGTGTGTGTGTGTGTGTGTATATGAGCCTATACTCTGTGTGTGTGTGTGTGTATATGAGCCTATACTCTGTGTGTGTGTGTGTGTGTGTGTGTATATGAGCCTATACTCTGTGTGTGTGTGTGTATATGAGCCTATACTCTGTGTGTGTGTGTGTGTGTGTGTGTGTGTATATGAGCCTATACTGTGTGTGTGTGTGTGTATATGAGCCTATACTCTGTGTGTGTGTGTGTGTATATGAGCCTATACTCTGTGTGTGTGTGTGTGTGTGTGTATATGAGCCTATACTCTGTGTGTGTGTGTGTATATGAGCCTATACTCTGTGTGTGTGTGTGTGTATATGAGCCTATACTCTGTGTGTGTGTGTGTGTATATGAGCCTATACTCTGTGTGTGTGTGTATATGAGCCTATACTCTGTGTGTGTGTGTGTGTGTGTGTATATGAGCCTATACTCTGTGTGTGTGTGTGTATATGAGCCTATACTCTGTGTGTGTGTGTGTGTGTGTGTGTGTATATGAGCCTATACTCTGTGTGTGTGTGTGTGTATATGAGCCTATACTCTGTGTGTGTGTGTGTGTATATGAGCCTATACTCTGTGTGTGTGTGTGTATATGAGCCTATACTCTGTGTGTGTGTGTATATGAGCCTATACTCTGTGTGTGTGTGTATATGAGCCTATACTCTGTGTGTGTGTGTGTGTGTGTGTATATGAGCCTATACTCTGTGTGTGTGTGTGTGTGTGTGTGTGTATATGAGCCTATACTCTGTGTGTGTGTGTGTGTGTGTATATGAGCCTATACTCTGTGTGTGTGTGTATATGAGCCTATACTCTGTGTGTGTGTGTGTGTGTGTGTGTGTGTGTGTATATGAGCCTATACTCTGTGTGTGTGTGTGTGTGTATATGAGCCTATACTCTGTGTGTGTGTGTGTGTGTGTGTGTGTGTATATGAGCCTATACTCTGTGTGTGTGTGTGTGTGTGTGTGTGTATATGAGCCTATACTCTGTGTGTGTGTGTGTGTGTGTGTGTGTGTATATGAGCCTATACTCTGTGTGTGTGTGTGTGTGTGTGTGTGTGTGTATATGAGCCTATACTCTGTGTGTGTGTGTGTGTGTGTGTGTATATGAGCCTATACTCTGTGTGTGTGTGTGTATATGAGCCTATACTCTGTGTGTGTGTGTATATGAGCCTATACTCTGTGTGTGTGTGTGTGTGTGTGTATATGAGCCTATACTCTGTGTGTGTGTGTGTATATGAGCCTATACTCTGTGTGTGTGTGTGTATATGAGCCTATACTCTGTGTGTGTGTGTATATGAGCCTATACTCTGTGTGTGTGTGTGTATATGAGCCTATACTCTGTGTGTGTGTGTATATGAGCCTATACTCTGTGTGTGTGTGTATATGAGCCTATACTCTGTGTGTGTGTGTGTATATGAGCCTATACTCTGTGTGTGTGTGTGTGTATATGAGCCTATACTCTGTGTGTGTGTGTGTGTGTATATGAGCCTATACTCTGTGTGTGTGTGTGTGTGTGTGTGTATATGAGCCTATACTCTGTGTGTGTGTGTGTGTGTATATGAGCCTATACTGTGTGTGTGTGTGTGTATATGAGCCTATACTCTGTGTGTGTGTGTGTGTGTATATGAGCCTATACTCTGTGTGTGTGTGTGTGTATATGAGCCTATACTGTGTGTGTGTGTGTGTATATGAGCCTATACTGTGTGTGTGTGTGTGTATATGAGCCTATACTCTGTGTGTGTGTGTATATGAGCCTATACTCTGTGTGTGTGTGTGTGTATATGAGCCTATACTCTGTGTGTGTGTGTGTGTATATGAGCCTATACTCTGTGTGTGTGTGTGTGTGTATATGAGCCTATACTCTGTGTGTGTGTGTATATGAGCCTATACTCTGTGTGTGTGTGTGTGTGTATATGAGCCTATACTCTGTGTGTGTGTGTGTGTGTATATGAGCCTATACTCTGTGTGTGTGTATATGAGCCTATACTCTGTGTGTGTGTGTGTATATGAGCCTATACTCTGTGTGTGTGTGTGTGTATATGAGCCTATACTCTGTGTGTGTGTGTGTGTGTGTGTATATGAGCCTATACTCTGTGTGTGTGTGTGTGTGTGTGTGTGTGTGTATATGAGCCTATACTCTGTGTGTGTGTGTGTGTGTATATGAGCCTATACTCTGTGTGTGTGTGTGTGTGTATATGAGCCTATACTCTGTGTGTGTGTGTGTGTGTGTGTGTGTATATGAGCCTATACTCTGTGTGTGTGTGTGTGTGTGTATATGAGCCTATACTCTGTGTGTGTGTGTGTGTGTGTGTGTATATGAGCCTATACTCTTGTGTGTGTGTGTATATGAGCCTATACTCTGTGTGTGTGTGTGTGTGTATATGAGCCTATACTCTGTGTGTGTGTGTATATGAGCCTATACTCTGTGTGTGTGTGTGTGTGTGTGTGTGTGTGTGTGTATATGAGCCTATACTCGTGTGTGTGTATATGAGCCTATACTCTGTGTGTGTGTGTGTGTGTGTGTGTATATGAGCCTATACTCTGTGTGTGTGTGTGTGTGTGTATATGAGCCTATACTCTGTGTGTGTGTGTGTGTATATGAGCCTATACTCTGTGTGTGTGTGTGTGTGTGTATATGAGCCTATACTCTGTGTGTGTGTGTGTGTGTATATGAGCCTATACTCTGTGTGTGTGTGTGTGTATATGAGCCTATACTCTGTGTGTGTGTGTGTATATGAGCCTATACTCTGTGTGTGTGTGTGTGTGTGTATATGAGCCTATACTCTGTGTGTGTGTGTGTGTGTGTGTGTATATGAGCCTATACTCTGTGTGTGTGTGTGTGTGTATATGAGCCTATACTCTGTGTGTGTGTGTGTATATGAGCCTATACTCTGTGTGTGTGTGTGTGTATATGAGCCTATACTCTGTGTGTGTGTGTGTGTGTTGTGTGTGTGTATATGAGCCTATACTCTGTGTGTGTGTGTGTGTGTGTGTATATGAGCCTATACTCTGTGTGTGTGTGTGTGTGTGTGTGTATATGAGCCTATACTCTGTGTGTGTGTGTGTGTATATGAGCCTATACTCTGTGTGTGTGTGTGTGTGTGTGTGTGTATATGAGCCTATACTCTGTGTGTGTGTGTATATGAGCCTATACTCTGTGTGTGTGTGTGTGTGTGTGTGTATATGAGCCTATACTCTGTGTGTGTGTGTGTGTGTGTGTGTGTGTATATGAGCCTATACTCTGTGTGTGTGTGTGTGTGTATATGAGCCTATACTCTGTGTGTGTGTGTGTGTGTGTGTATATGAGCCTATACTCTGTGTGTGTGTGTGTGTATATGAGCCTATACTCTGTGTGTGTGTGTGTGTGTGTGTGTATATGAGCCTATACTCTGTGTGTGTGTGTGTGTGTGTGTGTGTATATGAGCCTATACTCTGTGTGTGTGTGTGTGTGTGTATATGAGCCTATACTCTGTGTGTGTGTGTGTGTATATGAGCCTATACTCTGTGTGTGTGTGTGTGTATATGAGCCTATACTCTGTGTGTGTGTGTGTGTGTGTGTGTGTGTGTATATGAGCCTATACTCTGTGTGTGTGTGTGTATATGAGCCTATACTCTGTGTGTGTGTGTGTGTGTATATGAGCCTATACTGTGTGTGTGTGTGTATATGAGCCTATACTCTGTGTGTGTGTGTGTGTGTGTATATGAGCCTATACTCTGTGTGTGTGTGTGTATATGAGCCTATACTCTGTGTGTGTGTGTGTGTATATGAGCCTATACTCTGTGTGTGTGTGTGTGTATATGAGCCTATACTCTGTGTGTGTGTGTGTGTGTGTGTGTGTGTATATGAGCCTATACTCTGTGTGTGTGTGTGTGTATATGAGCCTATACTCTGTGTGTGTGTGTGTGTATATGAGCCTATACTCTGTGTGTGTGTGTGTGTATATGAGCCTATACTCTGTGTGTGTGTGTGTGTGTGTGTGTGTATATGAGCCTATACTCTGTGTGTGTGTGTGTGTATATGAGCCTATACTCTGTGTGTGTGTGTGTGTATATGAGCCTATACTCTGTGTGTGTGTGTGTGTGTGTGTGTATATGAGCCTATACTCTGTGTGTGTGTGTGTATATGAGCCTATACTCTGTGTGTGTGTGTGTGTGTGTGTATATGAGCCTATACTCTGTGTGTGTGTGTGTGTGTGTATATGAGCCTATACTCTGTGTGTGTGTGTGTGTGTGTATATGAGCCTATACTCTGTGTGTGTGTGTGTATATGAGCCTATACTCTGTGTGTGTGTGTGTATATGAGCCTATACTCTGTGTGTGTGTGTGTGTGTATATGAGCCTATACTCTGTGTGTGTGTGTATATGAGCCTATACTCTGTGTGTGTGTGTGTGTGTGTATATGAGCCTATACTCTGTGTGTGTGTGTGTATATGAGCCTATACTCTGTGTGTGTGTGTGTGTGTGTGTGTGTGTGTGTATATGAGCCTATACTCTGTGTGTGTGTGTGTGTATATGAGCCTATACTCTGTGTGTGTGTGTGTGTATATGAGCCTATACTCTGTGTGTGTGTGTGTGTGTGTGTGTGTATATGAGCCTATACTCTGTGTGTGTGTGTATATGAGCCTATACTCTGTGTGTGTGTGTATATGAGCCTATACTCTGTGTGTGTGTGTGTGTGTATATGAGCCTATACTCTGTGTGTGTGTGTGTGTATATGAGCCTATACTCTGTGTGTGTGTGTGTGTGTGTGTGTATATGAGCCTATACTCTGTGTGTGTGTGTGTATATGAGCCTATACTCTGTGTGTGTGTGTGTATATGAGCCTATACTCTGTGTGTGTGTGTGTGTGTGTGTGTGTGTATATGAGCCTATACTCTGTGTGTGTGTGTGTGTGTGTGTGTGTGTATGAGCCTATACTCTGTGTGTGTGTGTGTGTGTGTGTATATGAGCCTATACTCTGTGTGTGTGTGTGTGTGTGTGTGTGTGTGTATATGAGCCTATACTCTGTGTGTGTGTGTGTGTGTATATGAGCCTATACTCTGTGTGTGTTGTGTGTATATGAGCCTATACTCTGTGTGTGTGTGTGTGTGTGTGTGTGTATATGAGCCTATACTCTGTGTCTGTGTGTGTGTGTGTGTGTGTATATGAGCCTATACTCTGTGTGTGTGTGTGTGTGTGTGTGTATATGAGCCTATACTCTGTGTGTGTGTGTGTGTATATGAGCCTATACTCTGTGTGTGTGTGTGTATATGAGCCTATACTCTGTGTGTGTGTGTGTATATGAGCCTATACTCTGTGTGTGTGTGTGTGTATATGAGCCTATACTCTGTGTGTGTGTGTGTGTGTGTGTATATGAGCCTATACTCTGTGTGTGTGTGTGTATATGAGCCTATACTCTGTGTGTGTGTGTGTGTGTGTGTGTATATGAGCCTATACTCTGTGTGTGTGTGTGTGTGTGTGTGTGTGTGTATATGAGCCTATACTGTGTGTGTGTGTGTGTATATGAGCCTATACTCTGTGTGTGTGTGTGTGTGTGTATATGAGCCTATACTCTGTGTGTGTGTGTGTGTGTGTATATGAGCCTATACTCTGTGTGTGTGTGTGTATATGAGCCTATACTCTGTGTGTGTGTGTGTATATGAGCCTATACTCTGTGTGTGTGTGTGTGTGTATATGAGCCTATACTCTGTGTGTGTGTGTGTGTGTATATGAGCCTATACTCTGTGTGTGTGTGTGTGTGTATATGAGCCTATACTCTGTGTGTGTGTGTGTGTGTGTGTGTGTATATGAGCCTATACTCTGTGTGTGTGTGTGTGTGTATATGAGCCTATACTCTGTGTGTGTGTGTGTATATGAGCCTATACTCTGTGTGTGTGTGTGTGTGTGTGTGTGTATATGAGCCTATACTCTGTGTGTGTGTGTGTGTGTATATGAGCCTATACTCTGTGTGTGTGTGTGTGTGTGTATATGAGCCTATACTCTGTGTGTGTGTGTGTGTGTGTATATGAGCCTATACTCTGTGTGTGTGTGTGTGTGTATATGAGCCTATACTCTGTGTGTGTGTGTGTGTGTATATGAGCCTATACTCTGTGTGTGTGTGTGTGTGTGTGTGTATATGAGCCTATACTCTGTGTGTGTGTGTGTGTGTGTGTGTGTGTGTGTATATGAGCCTATACTCTGTGTGTGTGTGTGTGTGTGTATATGAGCCTATACTCTGTGTGTGTGTGTGTGTGTATATGAGCCTATACTCTGTGTGTGTGTGTGTATATGAGCCTATACTCTGTGTGTGTGTGTGTATGAGCCTATACTCTGTGTGTGTGTGTGTATGAGCCTATACTCTGTGTGTGTGT
>NW_027444162.1:0-28038 GCF_048569485.1 Anomaloglossus baeobatrachus
GCGCGGGAATCGGTAGTGTGGTCTGTTTGCAACGGATGGTGGATTTGTGTTTGTTAATGCGGTCCCGGATATGTTGGGTGGTCTCACCCACATATCCGAGACCGCAAGGACACTTGATGAGGTAAATAACGTAGTTGGATTCACACGTAAAATACCCCGGAATTGGGAACTTCTTTCCTGTACGTGGGTGGGTGAAATATTCCCCCTTGGTTATATGTGAGCACTGTAGACAATGCAAGCAAGGAAATGTGCCCTTACGTTGACTGGAGAAAAACGTTTGTTTAACCGTGGGTTTGGAGGGACCAATGTCGGCCCTGACCAATGTGTCCTTCAGGTTCTGGGGACGTTTGTAGCAAATGAGGGGTCGGGAATCAAACTCTGAAACTGAGGGATAGGCTTGGTGCAGGAGAGGCCAATGTTTGAGGATAATGCCGTTAATAAGGGGAGTGAATGGGTGATATGTACTCACAAACGGAATCCTTTTGTCATGTCGCACATTAGGAGTAGTACCGGAAGGGGGGGGGTTTACATATGGTGGATAGCCCCTTGTAGAAAATTTGCTGTCCATATCACAATGTCGTGAAACCCTGGTGGTAGGATCCGAGACAATCCTGTCCACGCGGCAGTGTTGGGAATGGGGTAGAGACTTCTTGATGTGTCTTGGATGACAACTGGAGTGCAAGAGGAGGCTGTTCCTATCAGTCGGTTTAGTAAACAAGTCTGTGGAGAGAGAACGATCAGGGTTGATGATAACTGTAGTGTCTAAAAAATTGATGGAATGTTCACTATGCTGAAGAGTAAATGAGATGTTATTCGTAGCATCATTGATGTCATCAAAAAAGGATTTGAGTGACGCCTCGTCGCCAGTCCACATCAGGAAGATGTCGTCAATGAAGCGTTTCCATAGTAGTACCCGTTGTTCGAATAGGGGGTGGGTGTAGATGAAGAGATGTTCGAAGTGGTCCATGTAGATGTTTGCGTAGGGGGGCGCAACGTTAGAACCCATCGCGGTCCCCCTGCACTGAAGAAAAAATTGATCTTCGAATAAGAAAAAATTATGTGTAAGGACCACTTCGAGCATATCAAGGCAAAATGCCTTTTTGGGGGGTGAAAGGTCGGTATGGGTCTGTAGGAATGAGTCAAACGCCTGAATCCCTTCCTGGTGGCCGATACTGGTGTACAGGCTGGACACGTCAAGAGTAGCAAGTAAACAAATGTCAGGAACACTGGGGATAGATCTCAGTATGGATAGAAAATGGTTAGTATCTTTCAAAAAAGAGGGAATTTTTGGAATATGGGGAGTCAGTATTTTCTCGAGAGTGATGGAGATAGGGCACAGAAGAGAATTGGTGGATGCGACAATCGGGCGTCCGGGTGGAGCAGATACGTTTTTGTGGATCTTGGGGAGGGTATAAAAAACCAGGGTGATCGGGCGGCTGTTAATGAGAAATTCACCGAGTTTATCGTCAATGATGGCTCTCTGTTGGTAATATCTCACTTTCTCATATATGAGGGCTGAGATGTTAGATGTGGGGTCACGCGGTAGTAGGCTGTAGGTTGTAGTGTCTCCGAGTTGCTGGCGTATCTCATCGGTGTAGTATTTTTTATCAAGAACCACTATGGCCCCGCCTTTGTCCGCCGGTTTAATGACGATATTATTATAATTTTTGAGGGAAGTCAAAGCCCTACGCTCGTCAGGGGTCATATTGTTTTTGAGGTGAAAGGAACCCTTGCTGATGTCCGATGTGAGTTGGACATCCCTGGTAGCAGCGGGGAGGTTGGTAGTTACTTGGGATTCTGAGATTGAGTCCCGTGAGTGTGAACCCGGTAGGGGAGGAGGAGGTCGAGGTTGTGGAAGCCAGTGGGCAGGTTTCAGGACTCTTATTAGAAAAATGCGCTTTAAGGCGAAGGTTTCTGAAAAACCTGTTGAGGTCATGTTCTAAGTTGAAGGTACTGAAAGAGGGGGTGGGGCAGAATGAAAGGCCCTTCTGTAGGACTTGGGTCTCAAGGGGGGAGAGTGTCTGATTGGATATGTTGAAGACAATTTTGTCCCTACCTGGGAGCGGGTCGTGATGCCATCTGATCGTCCCCCGATGTTTCCTCCCCCTCCTCGTCTGTTTTTTGTGGGCCGTTTCTGACCTAAAAAAGATAGAGAGTCCATAGAATGATGGTCGCTGTCGGAGCCAGAGGAAAATCCCCCGCCACGGCGGAAGTTGCGCGTAGGAGCCGAGGTATGCCATCTGTAGACGCGGTTCTTCAAATAATCGTCTTGATCCCGCACGAATTTATCGCGTTTGCGGGTTTGCAGCGTGTCACGGTATTCAGAGATAGTAGAGGCACATGGAGGTGACAGGAGCTGCAGAAGACACTGCCGCTCCAGACAGCTCCATGCAGCAACTGAAGTGAGTAGCGCGATCAGCGATAACGTCAGTCAGGTAACTCGCGGCCACCGCTGGATCATACAACTGTTCTCCGTTCTCCCTCCCGGGGTCCGCTCTGCCTGGATCACAAGGCGACGACAAATAGAGTCAGAGCCGCTGGGTTGCGGGTTTCAGATTTTGTTTACTCACAGTGTTTTCTTTAGTGCAATGATTCCACTCGTTCCCAGGCAGGGCAGAGGTCAAAGTCTGGTAGAGCAGCCTGTGGGCTGTCTCCTTTTTGTGCGCTTGTGTAGTGGTCCCCTACTGGTTTCTGGAGCTCTTGGGATCCACTACTCTGCCACCCGAAGCTGCGCTGGTTCCAAGGGGGCAACGACATCCACCCCTCTGTAACCCTCTTCTCCATGCCACACGACAACCAGTCCCAGGCTCTCAACTCCTTCCCGGCCAGCCACCTCTCCCATTCCAAGTCTCTGCTGGCTAATGGACCTGGAGCCTCCTAACTGGCATCTCTCTCAGCTTAGGGGTCCTCAGCCATCCACTCGCCCGGTCCCAGGTATGGAAAGGATGTATAACCGATTTGGACCTGGTGGCTCCTTTGCTCTGCCTCCCTGAGAGAGAGAGACAGTGCACCCCCACAAAAGGGAACATGAATGAGCAGAGCTGCAGTGTAAAAAATGGGAAAGTAAACGTGAATGAGCAGAGCTGCAGTGTAAAGCATGGGAAAGGAAACGTCAATGAGCAGAGCTGCAGTGTAAAGCATGGGAAAGGAAACATGAATGAGCAGAGCTGCAGTGTAAAGCATGGGAAAGGAAACGTCAATGAGCAGAGCTGTTTTGGCGACTACATTAAAGTCCACGTCATTTTTTTTTTTATTTCATGAAATTTATTAAATAATTAAAACAACTATATTTTTGGTTCCTAGCTGGGTACAAATAGGCAGCTGGGGGTTGGGGACAGCCCGTGCCTGCCTGCTGTACCTGGCTAGCATACAAAAATATGGCAAAGCCCATGTAATTTTTTTTTGTTTTTTGGAAAAAAAAAAAAAAAAAAACTTAAAAAAGGGCTTTCCTGGATTTTCCATTGCCAGTGAAGGTAATACCGAGTAGTAGGGGTTAGCAGCCAGTAGCTGCTTGGGTTACCCTTTGGAATAGAAAATGCTGCGGGAGCCCATGCATTTTTTTTACCCCTAACCCTTGGGTTAGGGTTTTTGATTTTTTTTTTAATGATTTAAAAAAAAATATATATATATATATAATCGACATGGGTTTCGCCATATTTTTGTATGCTAGCCAGGTACAGCAGGCAGGTACAGGCTGCCCCCAACCCCCAGCTGTCTATTTGTACCCAGCTGGGAACCAAAAATATAGGGAAGCCCTTTTTTTATTTCATAAATTTTTTTGTCCAGCCACGTACAACTAGGCAGCTGGGGACTGGAATCCGCAGTACAGGGTGCCCAAGCTTTCTGGCCCCCCCCCGCTGCGAATTGAAGTCCGGAGCCGCCCCAGAAAATGGCGCGCTTATAGAAGCGCCATCTTCTGGCGGTGTATCCAAGTCTTCCAGCTGCCCTGGTGCCAGGTGGCACACTGGGTAATAATGGGGTTAGGCTAGCTGTGTATTATCAGCTGGCCCTAAGCCCGAAATTCATGGTGTCATGCCAGTATTAGACATGACCACCATAAATTTCTAGTAAAGATTAAAAAAAAAAAAAAAACACAAGACAGAGAAAAATATTTTTATTAGAAATAAATCACAACACAATTAGTGACTCCATCTTTATTGAAATAAAGAACCCCCTCCGCCATAGTCCTGGGTCGAGGGTCCCACGATGTCCAATCCGGATTCAATATCATCTGATCAGTTTGCTGGAAGGCAAAGCGATCAGATGATGTGTCAGGTTCAAGGATGTGAATCACATGACACATCAGCTGATTATATAAACGGCTTTTATACAATCAGCTGATGCATCAATAGAGAAAAAAACGACACACTTCTGTGCAGACTCCCGTCCGATCGCTCCAGGAGCTGCCGGTAATCAGCTGGTGCTGTCACCTGGTAAGCAGGTGATGCCGTCAGGTGACCACATCAGCTGATCAGTGTCAGATCCTGAAGTGTTTTGACGTCTCCCATGAGTGTGTACAAAAGTGAGAATGCATTTTTTTTTCTCTCTCGCTCGCTCTCGCTCCCGTTCTCTCTCTCGCTCTCGTTCCTTCTCTCGCTCAGTCCACCATGAAATTATTCGGGTTTCCCATAAACTTACATTGGGGGTCAAATATTCGCAAATAGTGGCGAGGTAAGCGAATAATAGGGTATTCTATCATCCCTACTAAAAATTCAGTGAAAAATATCTCCCCTCCAGGATTTTACCATTAACCATTTTACACCCAACAGAGCCTTTTTTCAGAGTACCCCCACAGAACCTTTTTTACGAGTACCTCTAAAGGGCCCTTTTTTTTTTAAGACTAGCTCGACAGAGCTTGGTGCAGAGTGGCCACACAGACCCCGGTTAATTAGCATGCAGAGTAAGAGGAGTAGCCTCACACTGTCGCTTTCTCAAGTCGCATCTTGTCCCTACTCTAGTCAAAGTAAAATGGCAGTGCCACCCGTGATTTGGCATTTATACAGGCTTGGTCAGGTGGTGTGCCAGCCAATCACTGCAATGCCAATACGTGGCATGCCAGAGATGGCTACGGAAGTGCCCACAGCCAAAAAACTTGTTAATTGGCTGTGCTGCAACATTTAAACAAGCTTTATTCAGCATTAAACAATGAACTTGGACATGGACTTGAGTGAAAGTCCGTGTTTGGATTTAAACATTGGTATGAACCCCAATCATCCGTATTCACAAGGCTGCAGTCATATTTAGTGACTGTATTATTGAACCCTAAGTCTAGTCAACCCCTTTAATCCCATTATCTAACAGCCCCTGAGTATATACAGTGGCATGCAAAAGTTTGAGCACCCCTGGTCAAGTTTACTGATATTCTGAACAATTAAGCAAGTTGAAGATGAAATTATCTGTAAAAGCCATAAAGTTAAGGATAACACATATCCTCTGCATATTAGACAAATATATATATATATATATATATATATATATATATATATATATTACATTTTTAAATTCACAGCAAAAAATAAAGTTGGCCAATGCAAAATATTGGGTACCCTGCATAGTTAGTACTCTGCAGCACCCCCTTTGGCAAGTATCAAAGCTTGTACATGTTTTTTGTAGCCAGCCAAGATTCTTTCAATTCTTGTTTGAGGGATTTTCATGCTTTCTTCCTTGGAAAAGTCTTCTTGTTCTGTAAGATTCCTGGGTCCTCTTGCATGCACTGCTCTTTTGCGGTCTAGCCACAGATTTTCAATGATGTTCAGATCAGGGGACTGTGAGGACCATTGTAAAACCTTCAGCTTGTACCTTTTGACATAGGCTAATGTGGATTTTAAATTGTGTTTAGGATCCTTATCCATTTGTAGAAGTCATCCTCTTTTCAACTTCAGCTTTTTTACAGATGGTGTTATGTTTGCTTAAAGAATTTGTTAAACTTTAATTGAATCCATTCTTCCCTCTACCCGTGAAATGTTCCCAGTGCCATTGGATAGAACACAACCCAAAGCATGATTAGTCCACCCCCATGCCTAATGGTTGGCGAGATGTTTGCCACTCTAGCAATCCTACGAGCAGCTCTCACAGACATTTTGCTTGGTTTTCCAGACCTTATCCTGACCTCCACTGTTTCTGTAAGTGCCATTTCTGAATTACTTTTCGAACTGAGAAAAGGGCAACTTGAAAACGCTTTGCTATTTTTTTTTCTAGCTTTCTTCTGCTTTGTGGGCCTTCACCATTTTGATTTTCAGAGTGCTAGGCAGCTGCTTTGAAAAACCCATGGCTGTTGTTTTATTTGCACAAGGTTAGAGGAAGCTGGGTTTTCATAAAGCTGTGAAATTTGCATCACCTGCCCTTTCCTAACTATGATAATGAACAAGCCACAAACCTAACAGGCCCATTAAGGTCTGAAATGATAGTCAAAGTTATTTGAGCACACAAATCTCCAGGGGTGTTCAAACTTTTGTATTGGCCCATTTTCATTTTTGTAGTTTTTAAAATGTTAAAGACGAAAATATTTTTTTTGTTCTTACCTAAAATATAAAGGAAATGTGTCATCTTTAACTTTATGCCTTTTAGAGATCATTTCATTTTCAACTTGATTAACTGTTCACAATAACAGTAATTTTGACCAGTGGTGCTCAAACCTCTGCATAGCACTGTAAGTTTGGCTGCTAAAATAAAAGCACAAAAAGTAAAAACAAAACAGTAGACAAATACAGTGTATACTGTATGTACAATAAAAGTATCTAGTCATATACCTCCCTACAGATATTACAAGGATAGTTAGATAATAGCTCTATAAATACAGATATATTTTACACAAGTACATTAATGTTACAGCATACGCCTTGATGTTGGCCCTTAAGTTTCAGTTTCGTTTCTCTGCTCTAGAGATTCTCTCTATTCCCTGTGTTGCCACACCTGCTTTGTGTGTATGTGTATATAAATGATTCTTTTCACTTCCCAGTCATACGTGTCCAACCACCCAGAGGATAATATATAATCCTCTATTGTATGATCCTAGAGAACAGGAGAAGATGCCTTCTCGATATAGTCTCAGAGAACTGAGAGACGCCGGAGAGAAATTTCTGCAGTATCTTGTGGAAACAGACAGAGTGAATGAGACCGATAAAGAAGAGCTGCGAAGTATATATGCTGAATTCAAAAGACAGTAAGTGTATTTTATTATTTATCAACATCATTATTCTTATTTTCTGCTGTTTTCTCATTTATCTGAAACAGTTGGATAATTCAGATGTAATTTTTCTAGACATGTTTCTCTTTAATCTGCCATTTGATTTTCCTACACATGGGTAGGTTCCCGGCTCGGACTGGCCCACAGGAGAGCAGGAGAATCCTCCGGTGGACCCCTTTGCAGTAGTATGTCACTTACCCCCAAATATGATCAGTAATTGACACAATACGATTGTGTCCCTATGTACAGACAAAGGAAGCATCTGATCATTAATTTTACAAACTAAGGGGCACTTTGCATACTACGATATCGCAGGTGCGATGTCGGTGGGGTCAAATCGAAAGTGACGCACATCCGGCATTGCTGTCGATATCGTAGTGTGTAAATGCTTTATGATACGATTAACAAGCGCAAAAGCGTCGTAATCGTATCATCGGTGTAGTGTCCAACATTTCTATAATGTAGCTGCAGCGACAATACGATGTTGTTCCTTGTTCCCCTGCGGCAGCACACATCGCTGTGTGAGAATCCGCAGGAGCGAGGAACATCTCCTACCTGTGTCACCGCAGCTCACGCCGGCTATGCGGAAGGAAAGAGGTGGGCGGGATGTTTACGTCCTGCTCATCTCTGCCCCTCCGCTTCTATTGGCCGCCTGCCGTGTGATGTTGCTGTGACACCGCACGACCCGCCCCCTTAGTAAGGAGGCGGTTCGCCGGCCAGTGCGACGTCGCACGGCAGGTGAGTGCATGTGAAGCTGCCGGAGCGATAATGTTCGCTACGGCAGCAATCAGAAGATATCGCTGCTGCGACGGGGGCGGGGACTATCGCGCTCGGCATTGCAGCATCGGCTTGCGATGTCGAAGTGTGCAAAGTACCTGAAGCATAGGTAAATGTGTAATTGAAATATTTGCATGTAGTTGATCAGTGGGGCCCCAGAGTCAATGTTACTGGTGGGCCCCTGCGTCCCAGTCTGACACTAGGTTTCATTTTCCACTTTTGTCTGTACCTTGCCTTAGTAAATTTGCAGTTTTGCCACCGACCACAGTGCAGTTGTGTTGACATACAGTACAGTATATCTTGCACATTTATGTATAGAGCTATACGTTATATTTTTCTATCATTCTTGGAACCGCTATTTACTAAACACCATTTAATACTTAGAATACTATACTTGTCATTATCCCATCTCGTCCTGCTTCATTTATCACTTCTTATGTGATCCCTGTATTATATATATATAATTTCAACATATATTTTTCACCAATTACGGTATGTGTGCTGCATTTTTTCTATATCTAATGTGGCACTAGGCTAAGTTCCCACAACGGGTATTTGGCAAGTTCTTTTACAGGTTTTTTATTGTGTTTTTTTTAGCTTTGGTATTTCTTTGTCTTTGGTGTGTCATGTTTTAAATAAAGCTACTTTGTTTTGGCTACTTCCTCTTACTCAAGCTTTGATAAACCCTTATTGATACTAGATAGGATTTTATTTACCTGCCTATGTCTTATTAATGTCCAGCTTGTAAATGTGTGCAAATACTGTATGTAATAATTTTTTTTTATCATCATTTTTTATTCCACTTTTGTGAGACAGAATCAAGAAGAAATTGAAATTCAGGAATTGTTTTTTTGGTTTGGTTTCGTTTCACTCCGTTCACTGCGTCTTAAAAGTGAAGACAACTTTATTCTTTGGGGCAGTACGATTACTTTTGCATTGCTGTATTCTGAGAGTTATAGCTTTTTATTTGCTCACGGATCTTGTTTTTTGCAGGACAAGATGACATTTTCAATTAAACCATTTTTATTTATGTATAATTTTTTTATTGTGTTTTATTCCAATTTTGGGAGCAATTTGATGAAAAAGCATAGTTATTTTGCAATGTTTTTAATTTACTTTGATTGGTCGATCAAGATTTGGCAGTACCAAATATGTGTACTTTTTTTTTTTTACATAAACGTATTTATTACTGTCATGTCTTTGTTTTTTTTTGTTTTTTTAAAAATTGTTCTTTATTTTGTGATTTTTAAAAAATAATAATTTTTAAACTTTAATATTTTTTTCCTCTTTTTTTAATAAGTCCCTCTAGGACTTTAACTTTTATTACTTTTGTTACTCTGATCACTTGTATAATCCATTGCAATGCACAAGCATTGCAATATATTATACCTGTCAGTTTTAGGCCCTGTGCAGTATTTTATGCAGTTTATTGTGCAGTTTGTTGCCCAAATATGTCTGTCCTTATCCCAGCAAAGTCTATGAGAAATCAGAAATGTAGTGTGCTTGTTGCTTCTTTTTTTCCTTGCAGTTTTTGGTGCAGAAAAAAGAAGCAGCGTATCAATTGTTGGTATGTTTTTCAGCCCTTCAAGTCATTGAATTCACTAGAGAAAAAACGTACCCAAAAAAGGCATTACAAACGCACCAAAAGCACATTAATTTTTAATCCTTTTTTTGGCCAAAAAGTGCGTTCTTGGAGCAGAATATTTCTGCAGTGTGCACACATACCCTTACACTCCTTGCATGATCTAAGAGGCTTGCCATAGTTGGAGGTTGTCATGATGTTGACCTCCGGTTCCAATGGCAATGATCTGGCCCCTCTGATCAAGTCACGGGGGTCCCGACTGCTTGGGAGAGTACTCCTCTCACAGCCTCCTAAATGCTGTCATAACTATTGATCACAGAATTTAGGGGATTAAATAGCCAGGGGCAGCAGCAGGAACCATTCCTGGCTGTGAGAGCCAGGACTTGACTGTCACGTAAGCCGAAGTCCCTGCGACGATTGGGCATGCATAGCTCCTGTGCCTGCACAATTACCATGATGTACCGCTATAGGTCATGAAGGGGATATATATCCCATCCACTTTAAGATTCTGCATTGATTTGCACAATGAAAGTACATAGCATCAAAAACTCATTATTTTTTTGGCCATTTGTTATTGGCAGCATTGTGGGGTACATACCATGTTTTTCTAAAAATAAGACACAGTTATTTTTTTGCCCCAAAAAACATGCTGGGCCTTATTTTCGGGTAGGGCTTAGGGTACATGCGCACGCTGCGTTTTTTGTCGTGCTTTTGTTGTGTTTTTTGGTGCAGTTTTGTTGTAAACACTTCCTGACATTTGACTTTCAAGAAAGTCTATGAGAAGTCAGATTTTTGTTATGCGCACGTTGCAGTTTATTTGTCAGCGCTTTTTTTGACAAACGTTTGTAACAAAAAACAAGCAGCTCGTTTATTCTTTCTTGCGTTTTTTTCAACATTTGTCACCCATTGAAATTAATGAGGGAATGAAAAACACATGACAAAACACATGGTTGCAAATTGTTTGCGTTTTGTATACGTTTTACCCGCGTTTTTTGTCAACAAAAACGCAGCTCACCAACTTAGTTCCAGAATGACAAAATCAATGCATGTCGGTGTTGGTGTCTCTCTCTCTCTCGCTGTTTCTCTCGCTCTCCAAGCACTACATACTCACCGATCTCCGGCTGTCACACTGCTCTCGCGGCCTCTCATCTTCTTCCGGACCCGCTCATTAGCCTCACACATATTCACTCCTCCCCCCCGTCTGTGATTGGTTGCAGTCAGAGGTTGTCCCATGCTGAGTGACAGCTGTCTGACTGCAACCAATCAAAGCCACCGGTGGGCGTGTCTACATCATACAGTACAGTACACTTCAGTAGCGACCTTACCCTCACAGCAGAGAGCCCGTGACATCACTGCTGCTACACATCATACTGCGTCACCTGTAGCTGTGACATCAGGGGTTCACCCCAGTTCATTCTGATCTCTGCGACTATGCTGTATGACGCTCCCTGTGACAGGACAAGGATGTAGGAGAGCTGAATTGCCGTGGGACCTTGTGTGGATTACTTCAGACTTGGAGGGGTGTTTGGCAAGTTAATAAAGTATTAATAGAGAGGGCTTTTTATTTTATGTCAAATAAAGGAATTTTTGGCTGTTTGTGGTTATTTACTTTCACTTACAGATTATTGATGTGGAGTGTCTCATAGACGCCTGACATTACTAACCTAGGGCTTAGTGGCAGCTATGGGCGGCCATTAACCCCTTATTACCCTGATTGCCACTGCACCAGGGCAATCAGGAAGAGCTGGGTCCAGCGTCAGATTGGCGCATCTTATGGATGCGCCACTTCTGGGGCGGCTGTGGGCTGCTATTGGTAGGCTGGAGAGGGACAAATCATGATGGCCCTTCCCACCCTAATAAAATCAGCCCCCAGTTGTTTGCTGTACCTTGGCTGGTATTAGAAAAAGGGGGGGGACCCCACGTTATATATTATATATGGTATATATATGAAGGGAATTTTGTTACTTACCGTAAATTCCTTTTCTTCTAGCTCTTATTGGGAGACCCAGACGATTGGGGTATAGCTACTGCCCTCCGGAGGCCACACAAAGCACTACACTAAAAAGTGCAAGGCCCCTCCCCTTCTGGCTATACCCCCCCGTGGTATCACGGGTTCTCCAGTTTTAGTGCCAAAGCAAGAAGGAGGAAGCCAATAACTGGTTTAAACAAATTAACTCCGAATAACGTCGGAGAACTGAAAAACCGTTCAACATGAACAACATGTGTACCCGCAAACAACAAAAAAAAATCCCGAAGGACAACAGGGCGGGTGCTGGGTCTCCCAATAAGAGCTAGAAGAAAAGGAATTTACGGTAAGTAACAAAATTCCCTTCTTCTTCATTGCTCTATTGGGAGACCCAGACGATTGGGACGTCCAAAAGCTGTCCCTGGGTGGGTAAAGAGATACCTCATGTTAGAGCTGCAAAACAGCCCTCCCCTACGGGGATGTCACTGCCGCCTGCAGGACTCTTCTACCTAAGCTGGCATCCGCCGAAGCATAGGTATGCACCTGATAATGTTTGGTGAAAGTGTGCAGACTCGACCAGGTAGCTGCCTGGCACACCTGTTGAGCCGAAGCCTGGTGTCGTAATGCCCAGGACGCACCCACGGCTCTGGTTGAGTGGGCTTTTAGCCCTGAAGGAACCGGAAGCCCCGCAGAACGGTAGGCCTCTAGAATTGGTTCTTTGATCCATCGAGCCAGGGTGGCTTTAGAAGCCTGCAACCCCTTGCGCGGACCAGCGACAAGGACAAAAAGTGCATCGGAACGGCGCATGGGCGCCGTGCGGGAAATGTAGATTCTGAGTGCTCTCACCAGATCCAGCAAACGTAAGTCCTTTTCATACCGGTGAACCGGATGAGGACAAAAGGAAGGCAAGGATATATCCTGATTAAGATGAAACGAGGAGACGACCTTAGGGAGAAACTCCGGAATGGGGCGCAGCACTACCTTGTCCTGGTGGAACACCAGGAAGGGAGCCTTGGATGACAGAGCTGCCAGCTCCGACACTCGCCGAAGCGATGTGATCGCAACAAGAAACGCCACTTTCTGTGACAGGCGAGAAAAGGAAACTTCCTTCAGAGGCTCGAAAGGCGGCTTCTGGAGAGCAACTAGAACCCTGTTCAGATCCCATGGATCTAACGGCCGCTTGTACGGGGGCACAATATGACAGACCCCCTGCAGGAACGTGCGCACCTTAGGAAGACGTGCTAGACGCTTCTGAAAAAACACGGATAGTGCCGATACTTGCCCTTTAAGGGAGCTGAGCGACAAGCCCTTTTCTAACCCCGATTGCAGGAAAGAAAGAAAAGTGGGCAATGCAAATGGCCAGGGAGACACTCCCTGAGCGGAACACCAGGATAAGAAAATCTTCCACGTTCTGTGGTAGATCTTAGCAGAAGTCGACTTTCTAGCCTGTCTCATTGTGGCTACAACTCCTTGGGATAATCCTGCAGACGCTAGGATCCAGGACTCAATGGCCACACAGTCAGGTTCAGGGCCGCAGAATTCTGATGGAAAAACGGCCCTTGGGACAGTAAGTCTGGTCGGTCTGGCAGTGACCACGGTCGACCGACCGTGAGATGCCACAGATCCGGATACCACGATCTCCTCGGCCAGTCTGGGGCGACGAGTATGACGCGGCTGCAATCGGATCTGATCTTGCGTAACACTCTGGGCAAGAGTGCCAGAGGTGGGAAGACGTATGGGAGCCGGAACTGCGACCAATCTTGAACTAATGCGTCTGCCGCCAGAGCTCTTTGATCGCGCGACCTCGCCATGAATGCCGGGACCTTGTTGTTGTGCCGGGACGCCATTAGGTCGACGTCCGGCACTCCCCATCGGCGACAGATTTCCTGAAACACGTCCGGGTGAAGGGACCACTCCCCTGCGTCCATGCCCTGGCGACTGAGGAAGTCTGCTTCCCAATTTTCTACGCCTGGGATGTGAACCGCGGATATGGTGGATGCTGTGTCCTCCACCCACATTAGAATGCGCCGGACTTCTTGGAATGCTTGCCGACTGCGCGTCCCTCCTTGGTGGTTGATGTATGCCACCGCTGTGGAGTTGTCCGACTGGATTCGGATCTGCTTTCCTTCCAGCCACTGTTGGAAGGCCAGTAGGGCAAGATACACTGCCCTGATTTCCAGAACATTGATCTGAAGGGTGGACTCCTGCGGAGTCCACGTCCCCTGGGCCCTGTGGTGGAGAAACACTGCTCCCCACCCTGACAGACTCGCATCTGTCGTGACCACTGCCCAGGATGGGGGCAGGAAGGATCTTCCCTGAGACAATGAGGTGGGAAGGAGCCACCATTGTAGAGAGTCCTTGGCCGTCTGGGAAAGAGAGACTTTCCTGTCCAGGGACGTTGACTTCCCGTCCCATTGGCGGAGAATGTCCCATTGAAGTGGGCGCAGATGAAACTGCGCAAAGGGAACTGCTTCCATGGCTGCCACCATCTTCCCGAGGAAGTGCATGAGGCGCCGTAAGGGGTGCGACTGGCCTTGAAGGAGGGATTGCACCCCTGTCTGTAGGGACCGCTGCTTGTTCAGCGGAAGCTTCACTCTCGCTGCTCGAGTATGAAACTCCATGCCAAGATACGTTAGCGACTGTGACGGTGACAGATTCGACTTTGGAAAGTTGATGATCCATCCGAACGTCTGTAGAGTCTCCAGCGTAGCATGTAGACTGAGTTGGCATGCCTCTTGAGAGGGTGCCTTGACAAGTAGATCGTCTAGGTAAGGGATCACCGAGTGTCCCTGAGAGTGCAAGACTGCTACCACCGCCGCCATGACCTTGGTGAAGACCCGGGGGGCTGTCGCCAGACCGAATGGCAGAGCTACGAACTGAAGATGGTCGTTTCCTATCACAAAACGTAGAAAACGTTGATGTTCTGTAGCAATTGGCACGTGGAGATAAGCATCTTTGATGTCTATTGAGGCAAGGAAGTCTCCTTGAGACATTGAGGCAACGACAGAGCGGAGGGTTTCCATCCGGAACCGTCTGGCGTGCACATGTTTGTTGAGCAGCTTTAGATCCAGAACAGGACGGAACGAGCCGTCCTTTTTTGGAACCACAAAGAGATTGGAGTAAAACCCTCGCCCTTGTTCCTGAGGCGGTACAGGAACCACTACTCCTTCCGCTCTTAGGGAGTCCACCGCCTGCAGCAGGGCATCTGCTCGGTCTGGATGTGGGGAGGTTCTGAAGAACCGAGCTGGAGGACGAGAACTGAACTCGATTCTGTACCCGCGAGACAAAATGTTTGTCACCCACCGGTCTTTGACCTGTGACATCCAAATGTCGGAAAAGCGGGAGAGCCTGCCCCCGACCGGAGATGCGGAGGGGGGGGGCTGGAAGTCATGAGGTAGCCGCTTTGGAAGCGGTTCCTCCATTTGCTTTCTTGGGGCGTGCGTGAGCCCGCCAGGAATCTGAGACTCTTTGCGTCCTCTGAGTCCCTTTGGACGAGGAGAATTGTGTCTTGCCCGAACCTCGAAAGGACTGAAACCTCTGCTGCCATTTTTTCTGCTGAGGTTTGCTTGATCTGGGCTGGGGTAAGGAAGAGTCTTTACCCTTGGACTGTTTAATGATGTCAGCCAATGGCTCGCCAAACAGTCTATCTCTAGATAAAGGCAAGCTGGTTAAACATTTTTTGGAACCAGCATCTGCTTTCCAGTCCTTTAACCACAAGGCTCTGCGCAAAACTACCGAATTGGCGGACGCCATTGAGGTGCGGCTGGTAGATTCTAGGACCGCATTGATAGCGTAAGACGCAAACGCAGACATCTGCGAGGTAAGGGACGCCACTTGCGGCACCGCTGGATGTATGATAGCATCCACTTTTGCTAAACCAGCTGAAATAGCTTGGAGTGCCCATACGGCTGCGAATGCTGGAGCAAACGACGCGCCGATAGCTTCATAGACAGATTTTAACCAAAGGTCCATCTGTCTGTCATTGGCATCCTTAAGTGAAGCGCCATCCTCCACTGCAACAATGGATCTAGCTGCAAGTTTGGAAATCGGGGGGTCTACTTTTGGACACTGGGTCCAGCGCTTGACCACATCAGGGGGGAAAGGAAAAACGTGTATCCTTAGAACGTTTAGAGAAACGCCTTTCTGGATGAGCGTCGTGTTTCTGGATTGACTCTCTGAAGTCAGAGTGATCCAAGAAAGCACTCAATTTACGCTTGGGATAGAGGAAACAAAACTTCTCCTGCTCTGCAGCTGCCTCCTCTGCAGAAGGAGCTGGGGGAGAAATATCCAACAGTCTATTGATGGCTGAGATAAGCTCGTTTACCATGGCGTCCCCATCCGGGGTATCCAGATTGAGAGGGGTTCCAGGATAAGACTCCTGATCACTCTCTTCCGACGCATCACAGGGCGACTGATTGCGCTGAGACCCTGAGCATTGTGATGACGTTGAGGGTCTTTCCCAGCGAGCTCGCTTAGGGTGGCTGGGGCTATCATCTGAGTCATAATACTCAGCCTGGGAAGCCGGGGACCCCCTTGCAGTCTGGATTAATTCCAACTGAGGGGGATTAGAGGACAGAGACCTCGCCGTGTCCATAGACTGAGCCCCAGTCATGGATTGCAAAGTTTCAAGGATTTTTGCCATAGTCACAGACATTCCATCAGCAAAAACTGCAAAGTCTGTCCCTGACACCGGGGCAGGACTTACAAGCGTCTCAGCCTGGGTCACTACCCCTCCGGACTCCGGCTGGCGAAGCAGCACCGGATCTGAGCATTGCACACAATGGGGGTCTTTGGAACCTGCTGGTAGAGCAGCCCCACATGCAGCACACGCAGTGTACACAGCCCTAGCCTTGGCAGCCTTGCGTTTTGTGGATGACATGTTGCTGCCTCCTCAGAGCGATCTGGGGTATCCAGCCAGGAAGCGACCTCACAGTGCAAGAAATAAATAAATATATATATCTGGTGACACAGTACACCAATGCACACTGAGGCACTAGAGGGGCCAGCTGAAATGCCGCTTACCGCCCGCTTAAGAGCGGGTGTGTGGTCGCCAAAAGCCCCCTAGTCCAGGTCTCCCAGAGCCTTGCGTCCTTCCTCCAGCCAGACTGCATGTAATGGCTGCCGGCGTCCTGGGAGAGGAGGGGGGGCGGGCCCTGGGCGTTCCTGGCTAAGAGCGGGAAGCCTGCTTCCCTCTGTGCCTAGTGAGAGGGCTGGAGCATGTAAATCAGGCTCCAGCCCTCGTCGCTGCTGCGAAACAGCGTCTCTCCCCTACCCTGATTGACAGGGTGGGGGCGGGAACGAAGCGGAGCTAGGCCGCAAAAGCCGGGGACTGGATTTATAAACGCCGCCGCCGTAAAAGCGCGGTCGGCGTGTCCCCGGCACACTACAAGTCACAGCAGCGCCGCCGGTCCAGTGGGGGTCGGCGCTGCGTTCCCACAACACAAAAGTCCCCCAGTAAACTGCAGGAACACCAACTCAATCGTTACGGTCCCCGGCGCACTACAACACCCAGCCAGCCCGGAGTGTGTCTGTGCCTGCCGGGGACACAGAGTACCTGTATGATGCAGGGCCTTGTCCCTGATTGTACTCCTGCTCCGTATCCATCAGGTGCTATGGGTCTGTGGATGGAGCCCGGCGTCAGAGCTTAGAGGCCGGCAGGATCCCACTTCCACAGAGCCCTACAAGGGGATGTGGAAGGAAAACAGCATGTGGGGCTCCAGCCCCTGTACCAGCAATAGGTACCTCAACCTTACAACACCATCCACGGGTGAGAAGGGAGCATGCTGGGGGCCCTATATGGGCCCTCTTTTCTTCCATCCGAAATAGTCAGCAGCTACTGCTGACTAAAATCTGTGGAGCCATGCGTGGATGTCTGACCTCCTTCGCACAAAGCTTGAAAACTGGAGAACCCGTGATACCACGGGGGGGTATAGCCAGAAGGGGAGGGGCCTTGCACTTTTTAGTGTAGTGCTTTGTGTGGCCTCCGGAGGGCAGTAGCTATACCCCAATCGTCTGGGTCTCCCAATAGAGCGCTGAAGAAATATATTTTTTTTTTTTAAATAAATCAAATAATTTAAAAATAAAAAGTGTGGGATCCCCTCTATTTTTCATATCTAGCCAAAGTACATCAAATAGCTGAGGGTTACAGCCTGCAGCTGCTGCTGCTGCTCCTGTGCTGGATATGAAAAAGGGGGGACCCCATGTAATTTTTTTTTACCCCACAATAATTTAAACCCCCCCCAAAAAAAAACAGCAAGGCTGGCTATCCCTCTATCAAGCTATTCTGTTATTTCTTTATATGTATTTTATCTGTTCTTTTTTATTATCTAATCTATATGTTCTTATTATCTATCTATTCATCTAGCTATTCTTTCTATTTTTTTCTATCTATCCATTATCCTATCCAATCATATTTTGTTTCTCCTTTACAAAACACAATATCAAAAACGCACCTACATTAGGCCCTGTGCGCACTAGAAAATGAAATTTTCTTTAAATTCCGCACCCTCTGAAAGATTACCGCACCTTCGGTAAAAAACAGCAGCAAACCGCACCCGAAAATCGCATGCGGTTTAAGGCTATGACCGCACTTTGCGTTGCCCTACATGCAGTTTAGAACGCACGTTTTTGCCTTAATTGATTTAGCCAAAGTTGCCTTTCCCAAAAATTTAGCGCTAAAAACGCATGCGTATTAACCGCGTTTTAGATGCGTTTTTAGCGCTTTTTACATGTTTTTTCACCTGCGTTTTGACAGATGCGTTTTGAACATCAAGACACTGCTAAATAAAGATTAAATAGTCAAACATAATGAAAAAAGAGAAAAAAAAGGAAAACATAATTTTGGACTCAATAAAGAAAATAGTTATATTTCATGAAATTATAGCGGCTTTATAATATTTAATGCTAAAATAGCAATTAAATCATAATTTTTTTTACTTTAATTGTCGGACTATGTGTGTGTGTGTAAAGGGACATATTATTCCATTATTTTAAATGTCTGAAAAACATGCGTTTTTGAAGTCCAAAACGCATGTTTTCTGCACCTAAAAAGCAGGTAAAACGCTGGAATTTTGATGTTTGTTGCTTTTTGACACTTCTCATTGACTTCAATGTTAGCAAAACGCTGCAGAAATGGCAAAAACAATTGACATGCTGCTTCTTTGAACGCATGGTTTTTGCCACAAATTATGCAAATTAAACGCAGCGTTTTAAAACGCAAAATCCCCATTTTCCATTGACTTTGCTGGAAAATCAAAACGCATGCCTTTTGGCATGTAAAAGGTGCTTCTTAAAACGGACCTAAAAAGCACCTAAAACGCAGGTGGAAACGCAAAGCGCGGTCATACCCTTACCGCTGTTTTGCCACAAATTTTCCGCAGGGTGTTCTCTGCGTTTTTTTACCATTATCTATAGCAAAAACCACAGGTACCTGCAGAAAAGACGTGACATGCTCATTAATTCCGCAGCGGAAATTTTGCAGCAAAACCTGGGGAAGGGCTGCAGCAAGGTTATGAACATTTTCTGCAGCAAAACATGCAGCAAAACCGTGGCAAAAACCGCGGTAAAAAATGCAGTGTATGCACAGGGCCTTACAAGCATTTTTTTTTACATTTCCAGGCTCTCTCTGACAAAATGCAGTTTTGGTTGCAGTTTGTGTGTAAAAAAAACTGCATCGTGCACATCTAGCCTTATTCTTGAGGAAACACAGTTGGGGGGGGTCAGTTTACCCTCCCAAAAAAGCATCAATCATACTTACCAGACCCCGGACATCTGCGTTGCTCCCAGGTCCTCTTGCAATCTTCGGCGGGTGCACCCGGGAGGTATTATAGCTGGAGAGGTATGCTCCACGCGGTCCTCCCCTACATCTGGCCAACACACTCACATACATCAGATCACACACACACACACTCGTACTCATACCCACATCAGAGTTTGACTCTGAAATACTACATAATTTCAGACAAGCATATACTGTTAATAGCCACGGAGCTGTAGACTAGTCAGACAGACACCTGCCTTGTGGCTGCTCTATGCCTGCTGCCCTGGATTGATAAGTCTCTGCCTACATGTGTGTATAGAAATGCATGCAGAAACATGTCAATCCAGGGCAGCGGACGGGGAGAAGTCTCCAGCGCAGTTCGATCCTCGGCGGCTGTTAGGCTATGTGCGCACTAGAAAAGTGATTTTTCTCAAGAAAATTTCTTGAGAAACCTCTGGAAGTTGAAGATTACCGCACCTGCGGTAAAAAACCGCACCAAAATCGCGGGAAAAAACGCATGCGTTTTTCCCGCGGTTTTGCAGCGGTTCTTCCGCAGGTTGGTCCTTGCGGTTTTTTTATGCTGTAACTGCAATAAATAATATAGATAATAGATAGATAATCGATAGACAGACAGATAATGGATAGAGGGAAAGATGGATAGATGAATAGATAGAAAGATAGATAAATGAGAAAGACATATATAATGTCCCACTCCCCTGCATTTTCTAAGCTGACACCCTTTAGTGACTTTCATGTGGCACTAAAGGGTGCCTAGCCTTGTATTTAGCCATAAAATAAATAAATAATTTAAAAAAAAACAAAACGACATTAGGTCTTTTGTAGCCAGCTAGGATAAAGCAGACGGCTGCAGCCTGAAAACCACAGCTGGCAGCTTTACCTTGGCTGGTAATCCAAAACAGAGGGCACCCCACGCTGTTATTTTAAATTAAATAAATAATTTAAAACAAAAAACATGGGGTCCCCCCCAAATTGGCTCACCAGCCAAGGTAAAGCGGACAGCTGTGGTCTGGTATTCTCAGCCTAGGGAGGTCCACTGTTATTGGACACTCCCCAGCCTAAAAATAGCAGGCCGCAAGCCCCAGAAGTGGCGCATCCAATAGACGTGCCAATCCTGGCACTTCGCCCCAACTCATCCCGTTGCCCTGGTGCGTTGGCAAACCAGGTAATATATGAGGTTGATGCCAGATATGTAATGTCACCGCCCTGGGGTTCATGATGTCACGCGTCTATCAGATGCCCGACATCACCAACCCAGTCAGTAAGAAATAAAAAATAGACAACAAAAAAAGTTTTATTGGAAAAAACACTCCCCAAAACATTCCCTCTTTCACCAATTTATTGAAAAGAACAATCAATTCCACGTCCGGCGTAATCCAATAAAGGGAGGGTCCCACGGCGATCCATACCATAGTCACGGTCCCAGTCAATGAAGAACAGAATGTTCCCCATTGGTTGGGAGAGCAATGCAGTGACCTGAGCTAACATCAATAGCCCAGGTCACTGCAGGGGATGACGAGCGCTGCTGTCAGGAGGATAGATGAGATCATTACCTGCTGTGATCATCTCCTGTACTGCTGACGTCAGCGCTGTCACTGACTTCTATGCCCGCCGCGTTGTCAGCAGTATCGCGAGAGTCCGTGACGTCACCTCTAGTGACAGTCTCGGGCCGCTCGCGAGACGGGCATAGACAGCAGTGACCGCGGTGACGTCAGGAGGCAGGAGATCGTCACAGCAGGTAATGATCTCATCTCACCTCCTGACAGCAGCGCTCGGCATCCCCGCGGCTGCACGCACTGCTGTGTGTCAGTGTCTGCCTGCGCTGCAGCGTGAGAAGCTGCTGATACTGCGGGCAGACACTGACATTGCTGTGCTGGCAGCGGCGGGGCTGGAGCAGGACACAGACTACACGGGCACCTGGAGGTCAGACGGAAGTGCTTGTGTGCGGCGTCCAGGGAGTGTGACGTGTTTGTTTACTCTGCTCCGCTTCCTCTTCTGTCATAATGACATTACTTCCTGCAAAACCACAGGCAGCGATGAGCATTACCGCAGGTAAATCGCGGCTATACCGGGGGTATACCGCACATCATTTGCTACCTGCGGTATACCCCCGGTATGTCGCGATTACATTACAGTGAATGGAGTGAAATACCGGGGGTATACCGCAGGTACCTGCGGAAAAGAAGTGACACGCACATTTTCTCAAGAAATTTTCTCAAGAAAATCGTCAGAAAGAATTTTCTTGAGAAAAAAAAACAGTGTGCGCACAGCTATTTTTTTTTCCCATAGGTTTTGCTGGGAAATGTCTGCAGGAAGATCACAAGCATTTCTCAAGAAATTTCCGCAGCAAAACCGCAGATAAAACCGCGGGTAAAACGGCCTAGTGCGCACAGGGCCTTACAACTATTTTCGTCTAAAAGACCCCAGCGCTTCAGGGTCAAATATACCTGGTTGTGATCATACAGTCATGCGCTGATACAAGCTGTCCTTAGACTGGCAGCATGCATAGCTGTCAGGTTCTCTTTAACCAGACTATGAAATGTAAGTCTCAAGATAATCCTCCCTAAAATGAAAACATTGTACAAAGATTAATCTAAGTGAAACTATGGAATTATAATCTAGTGAGTTACAAAATGTTAGATTTACCACACTAACACATTGTCCAGAGTAGCAGAGCAGAACATAACTGAGCCGTTCCATGATAGCATTGGTGGTAATAGCATTCACATCCAGGTGTGCTCTGAGCGGCAGAGTCATCCATAAGAAGTGGCCACACCACACCAGGCTGAGTCCAAAGTTATTAGCCGGGTTCTGTGCACAAGAACCATGTACTGCTCTGTGCTTCCCCCGAGGCAGTGGAGCCCAATCTCGACATCAGACAAAAAACGGTAGGTGCCTGAGCGTTAAGATTTTACACAAAAACTGGTCCCCACCACATTGTCTGTTCTTGGCTGCACTTTTATTTTAAACTTATTGATGAATTAAATTTAAAAAAGCATTGTGTCCACCTCCATGCATTTGATGACACAGCTGTTTACATTAAGGCCCTGTGCACACGTTGAATATTTTGTGATTTTAATTTTTTTTTTTTACCTCAGTATTTGTAAGCTAAAACCAGGATTGGGTAATAAATACAGAAGTGGTGCCGTGCTTCTATTCTACTTTCCCTCTGTCGGGTTTGGGTTCAAAAATACTAAGGAAAAAACCTCCACAAATCCTCAACGTGTGACTGTGGCCTAAAAGATACGAGTAATTAGGGCTATATTCTCCCCAAGGTATACCTTATCTGGGAATAGTGGAATGTGGAGGATACTTTGCTCTATCAATGACTAAGGCCGCGTGCACACATTGAGTGTTTGGTGAGTTATTTACCTCATTATTTGTATACCAAAATGAGGAGTGGAACAATCAGAGGGAAAGTATATTAAAAACCCTGGCACTATTTCTGTATTTATTTATTTTTTTTTTCCCCCCACTCCTCGTTTTGGTTTACAGGTACTGAGGTAAAAAAACATCAAATGCTCAACGTGTGCACGTGGCCTCAAACTGTCAGACCCATGCGTTTGTAATCCTGTATTTCATGTTTTTATAATGTGGTAATGTTAACCAATAAGGCTCGTCACCTGGCCATGATTCATGTTTGCTTTTCAGAAAACCCCACCATGCTACATTCACACTTTCTACAAATGCAATATGTGGTGTTGTGTGTGGGTTTTTTTGTTTTTGTTGTCTTGTTTTTTGTTTTGTTTTTTAAATTTTCTGTGGTGTGTTGTTTTTTTTTTTTTTTTTCTGTTTGCAGCATGCTCAAGGTATGGCCTCCCTCACCTAAACCTCCCTTATTTGTTTTTCTGTTATCTCTTTTAAAACCCATGGGATAATGTGTATTGCATCGTATTTTTTATTTTTTTTCTCATAATGACCCTATATCCCTTCCCTTATTCAGTTTTCTGATTTTTGGGTACTAGTTCTATGTGGGTTTTTTTTTTTGTTTTTCCATATGTTGATCGATATAGGTGTGAGTGTGTTTTTTGCGAACCAGTTTGAATTTTGAATATAAGCCGGAAGAGGCATGTACTCAAGCGTTTTTTTTTGTTTTTTTTTTTTACTAACGTTTTGCCAGTGCGGGGTGCCACTCCTTTTGCTTCCATCTGAATTTCCAGGTGGATCTTTGATTTACATGCATTTTATCATGTAATTGACTGGATGTAAGGATACAAAATCCCAAGTGCGGTGCAATTTAGGGGAAAAAAACTGCCTCAAATCAGAATTATTTTGGGTTTTATTATTGTGGTATTGCTTATATAGTAAAAGTGACCTAGCAATATTGTTTTCCAGGTTCATGTAATTGTAATATTACCAAATCGGCAGACTTTGGCATTTTTTTGTTTGTTTTTGTTATTTTTTTTGTTTTCAGAAATTAGTTTTGTAAAAATAAAAAAAATAATATATATATATATATATATATATATATATAAAACAGATATTGTGTGTAGTTACCAAGTGTTTGTGTAGGATGCTGTAAATGTCCTGGGTGTTGTCTGGGTGGGGGTGTGTGAGAGCGGTGTTGTATGTGTGGTGTGTTGTGGTGTCTGCAGCGTTCTGTGTGTGTGTTGCACGGTTTGTGTGGCTGTGGAGTGCGTGTGTGTGTGTTTTGGGGGGGAGGTATGTTTTGTGCAGTGTGTGTGTTGCGCGGTATGTGCGTATATTTATGTATGCCGCGGTGTTTGTGTGTTGGGTGTTTGTGTGTGTGTGTGTGTGTGTGTGTGTGTGTGTGTGTGTGGCGTTGTCTGTATGTGTGTGGGTGTCTGTGTAGGGCGGTGTTTGTGGTTCCCAGTGTGTGTGGTGTGTTGTGCGGTGTGTGTGTGTGTGTGTGTGTGTGTGTGTGTGTTTTGGGGGGAGGTGTGCACCCCCATCGTGCTCCATCCCCCATGCTGCGCATCCCCATCGTGCTCCTTCCCCCATGCTGTGCATCCCCATCGTGCTCCTTTCCCCATGCTGCGCACCCCCCATCGTGCTCCTTTCCCCATGCTGCGCACCCCCCATCGTGCTCCATCCCCCATGCTGCGCACCCCCCAACGTGCTCCATCCCCCATGTTGCGCACCCCCATCGTGCTCCATCCGCCATGCTGCGCATCCCCATCGTTCTCCATCCCCCATGCTGCGCACCCCCCATCGTGCTCCATCCGACATGCTGCGCACCCCCCATCGTGCTCCATCCGACATGCTGCGCACCCCCCATCGTGCTCCATCCCACATGCTGCGCACCCCCCCATCGTGCTCCATCCCACATGCTGCGCACCCCCCATTGATAGAATACCCGATGCGTTAGAATCGGGCCACCTTATATATATATATATATATATATATATATATATATATATATATATATATATATATATATATATATATATATATATATATATATATATATATATATATATATATATATATATATATATATAATATAAATTTTTAAACCCACAATGTTTTAATTTTTCAGTCACTGATGGCTTTTTCTCTGTGCCCCAGCTGACATTTTCATTGACACCATTATGGGATACATACTGTACCAACCAGGAGAGGTACTCCCCTTCGGCCCCTACTGTAGAAAAAAAAATGGAGTCTGTTACCAGGAAATGTCCCGGTTGAAATTACAAGTTGGCGGACTCTTACTTAAAGTGACTGTGTGGCGCATGCATCTCTTCTCTGCTTATTGATGAACAGGCATCTTTCCTGTTTAACATTCGTCATGTCATTAGAGAAAAGGTCCAGGCATCCGTGGCATCCCTTTCTACTACAGACCCAGGGGAAGTGGAAGTGACCCAGGGGGAGGTAGAACCATCTTCGGATGAGGAGAATTCCACCTCTCAGACATCCTCTGCTTCAGAGTTGGATTAGGGGCCCCGGGTCGTCACCTACCAGTCACGAAAAGAAATCCTACCAGTTTGCCTCTGAGGACACTGATGTTCTCCTACGCTTAGTCCACCGGACCATGCAGATTGATGAGGAGGAAGGTCCAACTTCTGTCCAGGATCAGATTTTTGCAGGCCTGCGGTCCAGACGTTCTCGAGTTTTTTGAATGATCATTTGAAAGACATGATCATGGAAGAGTGGGATAAGGTGGAGGAAGGTGCCTTCGTTCCTCTTGAATTTAGGAATGTCTACCCTTCAATGCAGAAGATGTGAAGTTCTGGGACACCGTTGCAGTGACTGACGTTCCAATCGTGAAGGTTCTTATGAAGACGTCTATTCCGTTCGAGGACTCCTCTGGTCACAAGGATGTAATTGACCGAAAAGCAGATGGTCTTATGAAGGCGGCCTGGGAAGATTCTGCTGTTTCCATGAAGACCAACATAGCGGCTACATAAGTGGCAAGATCCATGACCCTGTGGCTGAATGACTTGGAAGACCATGTCACAAGGTGGGTCCTCCTTGGGATACCATCCTGGAATCCTTACCCTTTTTGAAGATGGCCACTGCATTTCTTGCTGATTCTTCAGCAGAGACTGATTTTCAACCAAGATTAAGGCTAGGGGACTCACTTTGCGTTCACCTACTTGCAGTTTTGAACGCACGTTTTGGGCTTAATTGATTTGACCAAAGTTGCCTTTTTCAGAAATTTAGCGCTGAAAACGCATGCGCATTTGCCGCGTATTTGATGCGTTTTTAGTGCTTTTTACCTGCGTTTTCACCTGCGTTCTGATAGTTGCATTTTGACCATAAAAGACACTGCTTAATAAAGTTTAAATAGTCAAATTCTTTGGAAAAAATGGGAAGAAAAGAATCAAATCTATATTCATAGAAAAAATCATGAAATTAAATTTTGTTCATTAAATGATTGCGGTAATATGATATTTTATGTAAAAATAGCAATAAAGTATTAATTTCCTTTATTTAAATTGTCGGACTATGTGTGTGTGTAAAGGGACATATGAAATCGTTATTTTGATGTCCAAAACGCATGTTTTCTGCACTAAAAAAGCAGATAAAACGCAGAAATTTGAAGGAATCTTTGTTTTTGCCATTTCTCATTGACTCCAATGTTAGCAAAACGCACCGAAAATGGCATAAACAATTAAATGTTGCTTCTTTGAACGCATGGTTTTTGCCACAAAATATGCAAATTAAACGCAGCATTTAGAAACGCAAAGTGGGGTTGGAAAATCCACTTTTTCCATAGACTTTGCTGATGAATCAAAACGCATGCCTTTTGGCATGAAAAAGTTGCTTCCCAAAACGGACCTAAAAAGCACCTAAAACGCAGGTAAAAACACAAAGTGGGTCCCTAGCCTAACACTTTGTATAACACTGCCAGACATGCCCTGTGGTTGAGATCTTGGTAATGCGATTTAGCTTCCAAAAGTAAGTTAAGTCAGTGCTCAAAGTCTTTGGTTCTGTTCTCGATGAGATTTTGGACAAAGTCTCTGATTAAAAAAGGTTTTACGGAGGAAGACTAAAAAGCCCAGCCCTTTCGGAGGTCTTTTCCTCGGCGTAGACAGAACTTTCGGGGGGAAAAAGAGGCTCCCAGGGATGGGGGTACAAGAACGGAGATAAAAAAAACAAAAAACAATTCTCCTCTAAATCCCATCTAAACGTTCATAACGGTGTGCAGGTAGGGGTCAGCTTTCACAGTTTCTAGAGGGTTGGCGTTCGGTCACCAAAAACCCAAGGCTCCTTTCCACAATCTCAGATGATTACCGTATAGAGTTTTCCCGTCTTCCTCCTAAGCACTTCTGTATCACTCAGGGCTATCCCGCCTCTGTCGTCTTTGGGCAGATGTGGCCATGCTCTTAGACATGGGAGGAGTCGCTCCACTCCCTCTAGACCAACAGTTTCAGGGTCATTACTCTTCCCTGTTTTCTGTATGGAAGCCCTCAGAGTAGTTCCGCACAATCCTCAACCTCAAGTTCCTAAATCAGTGGGTACGCTACAGAAAGTTTTGAATGGAATCCATTCGCTCGGCCATCCCCATATAGAACAGGGAGCGGTGATGTGTACACTAGACGTGCGGGATGCATATTGCCATCTTCCTAGTCACCCATTCAGTCAGCAGTTTCTCAGCCTTTCTGAAGAGAGAATCTGTCAATCTCCACTACCAGTTCCGGTGCCTTCCATTTGGCCTCTCTTAAGCACCTGGAGTATTTTTTTACAAAGTAGTGACTGACATGGTGGCTCACCTTCACCTTCAGGGCATAGTGGTTGTTCCATATCTTGACGACTTCCTCCTGATTGCAAGATTCGTTCCGGAAATGGGGAGTCGTCTACAAGTCGCCAAGGGTGTCCTTGGCAAATTGGGTTGGATCCTGAATGAGGAAAAGTCCTGCTTGCAGCCTGACACATCCAGACTGTTCCTGGGAGTCAAGTTGAATTCCGTAAGGCAGACGTGTTTTCTGCCCATCGACAAAGTGGTAGTCCTCTCCCAAGAAGCGAGTGTTTTCAGAGAAGAAAATGTTGTCAATTCGCCAGGCAATGACAGTGATGGGGCTGATGACTTCTTGTATAGGAAGCATTTGTTGGAGTCAGTTTCACTCAAGACTGCTGCAGAAGGACGTACTTGCTATCTTGGCAAGCCACAAAACTTTGCTCGAACAAAGATTCAGGCTATCAGAGAAGGCCAGAAATTCTTTACAGTAGTGGACAAAAAGATCAAACCTGACCAGAGGCATTCAGTGGATATTAGATCCGAGTATACCTATCACGACAGACGCAAGCCGCTTAGGCTGGGGTGCCACGGTGCATCACTCCGATCT
>NW_027444163.1:0-28035 GCF_048569485.1 Anomaloglossus baeobatrachus
GCTCACAGGGGAAGACAGCGCACGAGGGGAGGAGAGCTCACAGGGGGAGACAGCATACGAAGGGAGAGAGCTCACAGGGGGAGACAGCGCACGAGGGGATAGAGCTCACAGGTGGAGACAGCGTACGAGGGGAGAGAGCTCACAGGGGAAGACAGCGCACGAGGGGAGAGAGCTCACAGGGGGAGACAGCGCACGAGGGGAGAGAGCTCACAGGGGGAGACAGCGTACGAGGGGAGAGAGCTCACAGGGGGACAGCGCACGAGGGGAGAGCTCACAGGGGAAGACAGCGTACGAGGGGACAGAGCTCACAGGGGGAGATAGCGTACGAAGGGAGAGAGCTCACAGGGGGAGACAGCGTACGAGGGGAGAGAGCTCACAGGGGGAGACAGCGTACGAAGGGAGAGAGCTCACAGGGGGAGACAGCGTACGAGGGGAGAGAGCTCACAGGGGAGACAGCGTACGAAGGGAGAGAGCTCACAGGGGGAGACAGCGTACGAGGGGAGAGAGCTCACAGGGGGAGACAGCGTACGAGGGGAGAGAGCTCACAGGGGAAGACAGCGTACGAGGGGAGAGAGCTCACAGGGGGAGACAGCGTACGAGGGGAGAGAGCTCACAGGGGGAGACAGCGTACGAGGGGAGAGAGCTCACAGGGGAAGACAGCGCACGAGGGGAGAGAGCTCACAGGGGGAAGACAGCGCACGAGGGGAGAGAGCTCACAGGGGGAGACAGCATACGAAGGGAGAGAGCTCACAGGGGGATGACAGCGGACGAGGGGGATAGAGCTCACAGGGGGAGGACAGCGTACGAGGGGAGAGAGCTCACAGGGGAAGACAGCGCACGAGGGGAGAGAGCTCACAGGGGAGACAGCGTACGAAGGGAGAGAGCTCACAGGGGAAGACAGCGCACGAGGGGAGAGAGCTCAAAGGGGAAGACAGCGTACGAGGGGAGAGAGCTCACGGGGAGACAGCGTACGAAGGGAGAGAGCTCACAGGGGGAGACAGCGCACGAGGGGAGAGAGCTCACAGGGAAGACAGCGCACGAGGGGGAGAGAGCTCACAGGGGGAGACAGCGCACGAGGGGAGAGAGCTCACAGGGGGAGACAGCGTACGAGGGGAGAGAGCTCACAGGGGGAGACAGCGTACGAGGGGAGAGAGATCACAGGGGGAGACAGCGCACGAGGGGAGAGAGCTCACAGGGAAGACAGCGTACGAGGGGAGAGAGCTCACGGGGAGACAGCGTACGAGGGGAGAGAGCTCACAGGGAAGACAGCGCACGAGGGGAGAGAGCTCACAGGGGAGACAGCGTACGAGGGGAGAGAGCTCACAGGGGGAGACAGCGTACGAGGGGAGAGAGCTCACAGGGGGAGACAGCGCACGAGGGGAGAGAGCTCACAGGGGAAGACAGCGTACGAGGGGATAGAGCTCACAGGGGGAGACAGCGTACGAGGGGAGAGAGCTCACAGGGGAGACAGCGCACGAGGGGAGAGAGCTCACAGGGGAGACAGCTCACAGGGGGAGACAGCGTACGAGGGGAGAGAGCTCACAGGGGGAGACAGCGCACGAGGGGAGAGAGCTCACAGGGGGAGACAGCGTATAAAGGGAGAGAGCTCACAGGGGGAAACAGCGTACGAGGGGAGAGAGCTCACAGGGGAAGACCGTACGAGGGGAGAGAGCTCACAGGGGGAGACAGCGTATAAAGGGAGAGAGCTCACAGGGGGAAACAGCGTACGAGGGGAGAGAGCTCACAGGGGAGACAACGCACGAGGGGAGAAAGCTCACAGGGGGAGACAGCGTACGAGGGGAGAGCTCACAGGGGGAGACAGCATACGAAGGGAGAGAGCTCACAGGGGAGACAGCGCACGAGGGGAGAGAGCTCACAGGGGGAGACAGCGTACGAGGGGAGAGAGGCTCACAGGGGGCGACAGCGCACGAGGGAGAGAGCTCACAGGGGGAGACAGCGTACGAGGGGAGAGAGCTCACAGGGGGAGACAGCGTACGAAGGGAGAGAGCTCACAGGGGAGACAGCGTACGAGGGGAGAGAGCTCACAGGGGGAGACAGCGTACAAGGGGAGAGAGCTCACAGGGGGAGACAGCGCACGAGGGAGAGAGCTCACAGGGGGAGACAGCGCACGAGGGGAGAGAGCTCACAGGGGGAGACAGCGCACGAGGGGAGAGAGCTCACAGGGGGAGACAGCGTACGAGGGGAGAGAGCTCACAGGGGAAGACAGCGTACGAGGGGAGAGAGCTCACAGGGGGAGACAGCGCACGAGGGGAGAGAGCTCACAGGGGGAGACAGCGTACGAGGGGAGAGAGCTCACAGGGGGAGACAGCGTACGAGGGGAGAGAGCTCACAGGGGGAGACAGCGTACGAGGGGAGAGAGCTCACAGGGGGAGACAGCGTACGAGGGGAGAGAGCTCACAGGGGGGAGACAGCGTACGAGGGGAGAGAGCTCACAGGGGAAGACAGCGCACGAGGGGAGAGAGCGCACGAGGGGAGAGAGCTCACAGGGGGAGACAGCATACGAAGGGAGAGAGCTCACAGGGGGAGACAGCGCACGAGGGGATAGAGCTCACAGGGGGAGACAGCATACGAAGGGAGAGAGCTCACAGGGGAGACAGCTCACAGGGGGAGACAGCGTACGAGGGGAGAGAGCTCACAGGGGGAGACAGCGCACGAGGGGAGAGAGCTCACAGGGGGAGACAGCGTATAAAGGGAGAGAGCTCACAGGGGGAAACAGCGTACGAGGGGGAGAGAGCTCACAGGGGAAGACCGTACGAGGGGAGAGAGCTCACAGGGGGAGACAGCGTATAAAGGGAGAGAGCTCACAGGGGGAAACAGCGTACGAGGGGAGAGAGCTCACAGGGGAGACAACGCACGAGGGGAGAAAGCTCACAGGGGGAGACAGCGTACGAGGGGAGAGCTCACAGGGGGAGGACAGCATACGAAGGGAGAGAGCTCACAGGGGAGACAGCGCACGAGGGGAGAGAGCTCACAGGGGGAGACAGCGTACGAGGGGGGAGAGCTCACAGGGGGCGACAGCGCACGAGGGGAGAGAGCTCACAGGGGGAGACAGCGTACGAGGGGGAGAGAGCTCACAGGGGGAGACAGCGTACGAAGGGAGAGAGCTCACAGGGGAGACAGCGTACGAGGGGAGAGAGCTCACAGGGGGAGACAGCGTACAAGGGGAGAGAGCTCACAGGGGGAGACAGCGCATGAGGGGAGAGAGCTCACAGGGGGAGACAGCGCACGAGGGGAGAGAGCTCACAGGGGAAGACAGCGCACGAGGGGAGAGAGCTCACAGGGAAAGACAGCGTACAAGGGGAGAGAGCTCACAGGGGGAGACAGCGCACGAGGGGAGAGAGCTCACAGGGGGAGACAGCGCACGAGGGAGAGAGCTCACAGGGGAAGACAGCGCACGAGGGGAGAGAGCTCACAGGGGAAAGACAGCGCACGAGGGGAGAGAGCTCACAGGGGGAGGACAGCGTACGAGGGAGAGAGCTCACAGGGGGAGACAGCGTACGAGGGGAGAGAGCTCACAGGGGGAGACAGCGTACGAGGGGAGACAGCTCATAGGGGAAGACAGCGTAGGAGGGTAGAGAGCTCACAGGGAAAGACAGCGTACGAGGGGGAGAGAGCTCACAGGGGGAGACAGCGCACGAGGGGAGAGAGCTCACGGGAAGACAGCGTACGAGGGGAGAGAGCTCACAGGGGGAGACAGCGTACGAGGGGAGAGATCTCACAGGGGGAGACAGCGTACGAGGGGAGAGAGCTCACAGGGGGAGACAGCGTATGAGGGGAGAGAGCTCACGGGGAGACAGCGCACGAGGGGAGAGAGCTCACAGGGGGAGACAGCGTACGAGGGAGAGAGCTCACAGGGGCAGACAGCGTACGAGGCGAGAGAGCTCACAGGGGGAGACAGCGTACGAGGGGAGAGAGCTCACAGGGGGAGACAGCGCACGAGGGGAGAGAGCTCACAGGGGAAGACAGCGTACGAGGGGAGAGAGCTCCCACGGGGAGACAGCGCACGAGGGGAGAGAGCTCACAGGGGGAGACAGCGCACAAGGGGAGAGAGCTCACAGGGGGAGACAGCGCACGAGGGGAGAGAGCTCATAGGGGAGACAGCGCACGAGGGGAGAGAGCTCACAGGGGGAGACAGCGCACGAGGGGAGAGAGCTAACAGGGGAAGACAGCGCACCAGGGGAGAGAGCTCATAGGGGAAGACAGCGTACGAGGGGAGAGAGCTCACAGGGGGAGACAGCGCACGAGGGGAGAGAGCTCATAGAGGAGACAGCGCACGTAGGGAAAGAGCTCACAGGGGAAGACAGCGTACGAGGGGAGAGAGCTCACAGGGGAAGACAGCGTACGAGGGGAGAGAGCTCACAGGGGGAGACAGCGTACGTAGGGAGAGAGCTCACAGGGGAAGACAGCGCACGAGGGGAGAGAGCTCATAGGGGAGACAGCGCACGAGGGGAGAGAGCTCACAGGGGAGACAGCGCACGAGGGGAGAGCTCACAGGGGAAGACAGCGTACGAAGGGAGAGAGCTCACAGGGGAGACAGCGTACGAGGGGAGAGAGCTCACAGGGGGAGACAGCGTACAAGGGGAGAGAGCTCACAGGGGGAGACAGCGCACGAGGGGAGAGAGCTCACAGGGGGAGACAGCGCACGAGGGGAGAGAGCTCACAGGGGAAGACAGCGCACGAGGGGAGAGAGCTCACAGGGAAAGACAGCGTACAAGGGGAGAGAGCTCACAGGGGGAGACAGCGCACGAGGGGAGAGAGCTCACAGGGGGAGACAGCGCACGAGGGGAGAGAGCTCACAGGGGAAGACAGCGCACGAGGGGAGAGAGCTCACAGGAAAGACAGCGCACGAGGGGAGAGAGCTCACAGGGGGAGACAGCGTACGAGGGGAGAGAGCTCACAGGGGGAGACAGCGTACGAGGGGAGAGAGCTCACAGGGGGAGACAGCGTACGAGGGGAGACAGCTCATAGGGGAAGACAGCGTAGGAGGGTAGAGAGCTCACAGGGAAAGACAGCGTACGAGGGGAGAGAGCTCACAGGGGGAGACAGCGCACGAGGGGAGAGAGCTCACGGGAAGACAGCGTACGAGGGGAGAGAGCTCACAGGGGGAGACAGCGTACGAGGGGAGAGATCTCACAGGGGGAGACAGCGTACGAGGGGAGAGAGCTCACAGGGGGAGACAGCGTATGAGGGAGAGAGCTCACGGGGAGACAGCGCACGAGGGGAGAGAGCTCACAGGGGAGACAGCGTACGAGGGGAGAGAGCTCACAGGGGCAGACAGCGTACGAGGCGAGAGAGCTCACAGGGGGAGACAGCGTACGAGGGGAGAGAGCTCACAGGGGGAGACAGCGCACGAGGGGAGAGAGCTCACAGGGGGAAGACAGCGTACGAGGGGAGAGAGCTCCCACGGGGAGACAGCGCACGAGGGGAGAGAGCGCACAGGGGGAGACAGCGCACAAGGGGAGAGAGCTCACAGGGGGAGACAGCGCACGAGGGGAGAGAGCTCATAGGGGAGACAGCGCACGAGGGGAGAGAGCTCACAGGGGGAGACAGCGCACGAGGGGAGAGAGCTAACAGGGGAAGACAGCGCACCAGGGGAGAGAGCTCATAGGGGAAGACAGCGTACGAGGGGAGAGAGCTCACAGGGGGAGACAGCGCACGAGGGGAGAGAGCTCATAGAGGAGACAGCGCACGTAGGGAGAGAGCTCACAGGGGAAGACAGCGTACGAGGGGAGAGAGCTCACAGGGGAAGACAGCGTACGAGGGGAGAGAGCTCCCACGGGGAGACAGCGCACGAGGGAAGAGAGCTCACAGGGGGAGACAGCGTACGAGGGGAGAGAGCTCACAGGGGAAGACAGCGCACGAGGGGAGAGAGCTCACAGGGGAAGACAGCGCACGAGGGGAGAGAGCTCACAGGGGGAGACAGCATACGAAGGGAGAGAGCTCACAGGGGGAGACAGCGCACGAGGGGATAGAGCTCACAGGGGGAGACAGCGTACGAGGGGAGAGAGCTCACAGGGGAAGACAGCGCACGAGGGGAGAGAGCTCACAGGGGGAGACAGCGTACGAAGGGAGAGAGCTCACAGGGGAAGACAGCGCACGAGGGGAGAGAGCTCACAGGGGGAGACAGCATACGAAGGGAGAGAGCTCACAGGGGGAGACAGCGCACGAGGGGATAGAGCTCACAGGTGGAGACAGCGTACGAGAGGAGAGAGCTCACAGGGGAAGACAGCGCACGAGGGGAGAGAGCTCACAGGGGGAGACAGCGCACGAGGGGAGAGAGCTCACAGGGGGGAGACAGCGTACGAGGGGAGAGAGCTCACAGGGGGAGACAGCGCACGAGGGGAGAGAGCTCACAGGGGAAGACAGCGTACGAGGGGACAGAGCTCACAGGGGTAGACAGCGTACGAAGGGAGAGAGCTCACAGGGGGAGACAGCGTACGAGGGGAGAGAGCTCACAGGGGGAGACAGCGTACGAAGGGAGAGAGCTCACAGGGGGAGACAGCGTACGAGGGGAGAGAGCTCACAGGGGGAGACAGCGTACGAAGGGAGAGAGCTCACAGGGGGAGACAGCGTACGAGGGGAGAGAGCTCACAGGGGGAGACAGCGTACGAGGGGAGAAAGCTCACAGGGGAAGACAGCGTACGAGGGGAGAGAGCTCACAGGGGGAGACAGCGTACGAGGGGAGAGAGCTCACAGGGGGAGACAGCGTACGAGGGGAGAGAGCTCACAGGGGAAGACAGCGCACGAGGGGAGAGAGCTCACAGGGGAAGACAGCGCACGAGGGGAGAGAGCTCACAGGGGGAGACAGCATACGAAGGGAGAGAGCTCACAGGGGGAGACAGCGCACGAGGGGATAGAGCTCACAGGGGGAGACAGCGTACGAGGGGAGAGAGCTCACAGGGGAAGACAGCGCACGAGGGGAGAGAGCTCACAGGGGGAGACAGCGTACGAAGGGAGAGAGCTCACAGGGGAAGACAGCGCACAAGGGGAGAGAGCTCAAAGGGGAAGACAGCGTACGAGGGGAGAGAGCTCACAGGGGGAGACAGCGTACGAAGGGAGAGAGCTCACAGGGGGAGACAGCGCACGAGGGGAGAGAGCTCACAGGGAAGACAGCGCACGAGGGGAGAGAGCTCACAGGGGGAGACAGCGCACGAGGGGAGAGAGCTCACAGGGGGAGACAGCGTACGAGGGGAGAGAGCTCACAGGGGGAGACAGCGTACGAGGGGAGAGAGATCACAGGGGGAGACAGCGCACGAGGGGAGAGAGCTCACAGGGAAGACAGCGTACGAGGGGAGAGAGCTCACGGGGAGACAGCGTACGAGGGGAGAGAGCTCACAGGGAAGACAGCGCACGAGGGGAGAGAGCTCACAGGGGAGACAGCGTACGAGGGGATAGAGCTCACAGGGGGAGACAGCGTACGAGGGGAGAGAGCTCACAGGGGAGACAGCGCACGAGGGGAGAGAGCTCACAGGGGAGACAGCTCACAGGGGGAGACAGCGTACGAGGGGAGAGAGCTCACAGGGGGAGACAGCGCACGAGGGGAGAGAGCTCACAGGGGGAGACAGCGTATAAAGGGAGAGAGCTCACAGGGGGAAACAGCGTACGAGGGGAGAGAGCTCACAGGGGAGACAACGCACGAGGGGAGAAAGCTCACAGGGGGAGACAGCGTACGAGGGGAGAGCTCACAGGGGGAGACAGCATACGAAGGGAGAGAGCTCACAGGGGAGACAGCGCACGAGGGGAGAGAGCTCACAGGGGGAGACAGCGTACGAGGGGAGAGAGCTCACAGGGGGCGACAGCGCACGAGGGGAGAGAGCTCACAGGGGGAGACAGCGTACGAGGGGAGAGAGCTCACAGGGGGAGACAGCGTACGAAGGGAGAGAGCTCACAGGGGAGACAGCGTACGAGGGGAGAGAGCTCACAGGGGGAGACAGCGTACAAGGGGAGAGAGCTCACAGGGGGAGACAGCGCACGAGGGGAGAGAGCTCACAGGGGGAGACAGCGCACGAGGGGAGAGAGCTCACAGGGGGAGACAGCGCACGAGGGGAGAGAGCTCACAGGGGGAGACAGCGTACGAGGGGAGAGAGCTCACAGGGGGAGACAGCGTACGAGGGGAGAGAGCTCACAGGGGGAGACAGCGCACGAGGGGAGAGAGCTCACAGGGGGAGACAGCGTACGAGGGGAGAGAGCTCACAGGGGGAGACAGCGTACGAGGGGAGAGAGCTCACAGGGGGAGACAGCGTACGAGGGGAGAGAGCTCACAGGGGGAGACAGCGTACGAGGGGAGAGAGCTCACAGGGGGAGACAGCGTACGAGGGGAGAGAGCTCACAGGGGAAGACAGCGCACGAGGGGAGAGAGCTCACAGGGGAAGACAGCGCACGAGGGGAGAGAGCTCACAGGGGGAGACAGCATACGAAGGGAGAGAGCTCACAGGGGGAGACAGCGCACGAGGGGATAGAGCTCACAGGGGGAGACAGCATACGAAGGGAGAGAGCTCACAGGGGAGACAGCTCACAGGGGGAGACAGCGTACGAGGGGAGAGAGCTCACAGGGGGAGACAGCGCACGAGGGGAGAGAGCTCACAGGGGGAGACAGCGTATAAAGGGAGAGAGCTCACAGGGGGAAACAGCGTACGAGGGGAGAGAGCTCACAGGGGAAGACCGTACGAGGGGAGAGAGCTCACAGGGGGAGACAGCGTATAAAGGGAGAGAGCTCACAGGGGGAAACAGCGTACGAGGGGAGAGAGCTCACAGGGGAGACAACGCACGAGGGGAGAAAGCTCACAGGGGGAGACAGCGTACGAGGGGAGAGCTCACAGGGGGAGACAGCATACGAAGGGAGAGAGCTCACAGGGGAGACAGCGCACGAGGGGAGAGAGCTCACAGGGGGAGACAGCGTACGAGGGGGGAGAGCTCACAGGGGGCGACAGCGCACGAGGGGAGAGAGCTCACAGGGGGAGACAGCGTACGAGGGGAGAGAGCTCACAGGGGGAGACAGCGTACGAAGGGAGAGAGCTCACAGGGGAGACAGCGTACGAGGGGAGAGAGCTCACAGGGGGAGACAGCGTACAAGGGGAGAGAGCTCACAGGGGGAGACAGCGCATGAGGGGAGAGAGCTCACAGGGGGAGACAGCGCACGAGGGGAGAGAGCTCACAGGGGAAGACAGCGCACGAGGGGAGAGAGCTCACAGGGAAAGACAGCGTACAAGGGGAGAGAGCTCACAGGGGGAGACAGCGCACGAGGGGAGAGAGCTCACAGGGGGAGACAGTGCACGAGGGGAGAGAGCTCACAGGGGAAGACAGCGCACGAGGGGAGAGAGCTCACAGGGAAAGACAGCGCACGAGGGGAGAGAGCTCACAGGGGGAGACAGCGTACGAGGGGAGAGAGCTCACAGGGGGAGACAGCGTACGAGGGGAGAGAGCTCACAGGGGGAGACAGCGTACGAGGGGAGACAGCTCATAGGGGAAGACAGCGTAGGAGGGTAGAGAGCTCACAGGGAAAGACAGCGTACGAGGGGAGAGAGCTCACAGGGGGAGACAGCGCACGAGGGGAGAGAGCTCACGGGAAGACAGCGTACGAGGGGAGAGAGCTCACAGGGGGAGACAGCGTACGAGGGGAGAGATCTCACAGGGGGAGACAGCGTACGAGGGGAGAGAGCTCACGGGGAGACAGCGCACGAGGGGAGAGAGCTCACAGGGGGAGACAGCGTACGAGGGGAGAGAGCTCACAGGGGCAGACAGCGTACGAGGCGAGAGAGCTCACAGGGGGAGACAGCGTACGAGGGGAGAGAGCTCACAGGGGGAGACAGCGCACGAGGGGAGAGAGCTCACAGGGGAAGACAGCGTACGAGGGGAGAGAGCTCCCACGGGGAGACAGCGCACGAGGGGAGAGAGCTCACAGGGGGAGACAGCGCACAAGGGGAGAGAGCTCACAGGGGGAGACAGCGCACGAGGGGAGAGAGCTCATAGGGGAGACAGCGCACGAGGGGAGAGAGCTCACAGGGGGAGACAGCGCACGAGGGGAGAGAGCTAACAGGGGAAGACAGCGCACCAGGGGAGAGAGCTCATAGGGGAAGACAGCGTACGAGGGGAGAGAGCTCACAGGGGGAGACAGCGCACGAGGGGAGAGAGCTCATAGAGGAGACAGCGCACGTAGGGAGAGAGCTCACAGGGGAAGACAGCGTACGAGGGGAGAGAGCTCACAGGGGAAGACAGCGTACGAGGGGAGAGAGCTCACAGGGGGAGACAGCGTACGTAGGGAGAGAGCTCACAGGGGAAGACAGCGCACGAGGGGAGAGAGCTCATAGGGGAGACAGCGCACGAGGGGAGAGAGCTCACAGGGGGAGACAGCGCACGAGGGGAGAGCTCACAGGGGAAGACAGCGTACGAAGGGAGAGAGCTCACAGGGGAGACAGCGTACGAGGGGAGAGAGCTCACAGGGGGAGACAGCGTACAAGGGGAGAGAGCTCACAGGGGGAGACAGCGCACGAGGGGAGAGAGCTCACAGGGGGAGACAGCGCACGAGGGGAGAGAGCTCACAGGGGAAGACAGCGCACGAGGGGAGAGAGCTCACAGGGAAAGACAGCGTACAAGGGGAGAGAGCTCACAGGGGGAGACAGCGCACGAGGGGAGAGAGCTCACAGGGGGAGACAGCGCACGAGGGGAGAGAGCTCACAGGGGAAGACAGCGCACGAGGGGAGAGAGCTCACAGGGAAAGACAGCGCACGAGGGGAGAGAGCTCACAGGGGGAGACAGCGTACGAGGGGAGAGAGCTCACAGGGGGAGACAGCGTACGAGGGGAGAGAGCTCACAGGGGGAGACAGCGTACGAGGGGAGACAGCTCATAGGGGAAGACAGCGTAGGAGGGTAGAGAGCTCACAGGGAAAGACAGCGTACGAGGGGAGAGAGCTCACAGGGGGAGACAGCGCACGAGGGGAGAGAGCTCACGGGAAGACAGCGTACGAGGGGAGAGAGCTCACAGGGGGAGACAGCGTACGAGGGGAGAGATCTCACAGTGGGAGACAGCGTACGAGGGGAGAGAGCTCACAGGGGGAGACAGCGTATGAGGGGAGAGAGCTCACGGGGAGACAGCGCACGAGGGGAGAGAGCTCACAGGGGGAGACAGCGTACGAGGGGAGAGAGCTCACAGGGGCAGACAGCGTACGAGGCGAGAGAGCTCAAAGGGGGAGACAGCGTACGAGGGGAGAGAGCTCACAGGGGGAGACAGCGCACGAGGGGAGAGAGCTCACAGGGGAAGACAGCGTACGAGGGGAGAGAGCTCCCACGGGGAGACAGCGCACGAGGGGAGAGAGCTCACAGGGGGAGACAGCGCACAAGGGGAGAGAGCTCACAGGGGGAGACAGCGCACGAGGGGAGAGAGCTCATAGGGGAGACAGCGCACGAGGGGAGAGAGCTCACAGGGGGAGACAGCGCACGAGGGGAGAGAGCTAACAGGGGAAGACAGCGCACCAGGGGAGAGAGCTCATAGGGGAAGACAGCGTACGAGGGGAGAGAGCTCACAGGGGGAGACAGCGCACGAGGGGAGAGAGCTCATAGAGGAGACAGCGCACGTAGGGAGAGAGCTCACAGGGGAAGACAGCGTACGAGGGGAGAGAGCTCACAGGGGAAGACAGCGTACGAGGGGAGAGAGCTCCCACGGGGAGACAGCGCACGAGGGAAGAGAGCTCACAGGGGGAGACAGCGTACGAGGGGAGAGAGCTCACAGGGGAAGACAGCGCACGAGGGGAGAGAGCTCACAGGGGAAGACAGCGCACGAGGGGAGAGAGCTCACAGGGGGAGACAGCATACGAAGGGAGAGAGCTCACAGGGGGAGACAGCGCACGAGGGGATAGAGCTCACAGGGGGAGACAGCGTACGAGGGGAGAGAGCTCACAGGGGAAGACAGCGCACGAGGGGAGAGAGCTCACAGGGGGAGACAGCGTACGAAGGGAGAGAGCTCACAGGGGAAGACAGCGCACGAGGGGAGAGAGCTCACAGGGGGAGACAGCATACGAAGGGAGAGAGCTCACAGGGGGAGACAGCGCACGAGGGGATAGAGCTCACAGGTGGAGACAGCGTACGAGAGGAGAGAGCTCACAGGGGAAGACAGCGCACGAGGGGAGAGAGCTCACAGGGGGAGACAGCGTACGAGGGGAGAGAGCTCACAGGGGGAGACAGCGTACGAGGGGAGAGAGCTCACAGGGGGAGACAGCGCACGAGGGGAGAGAGCTCACAGGGGAAGACAGCGTACGAGGGGACAGAGCTCACAGGGGTAGACAGCGTACGAAGGGAGAGAGCTCACAGGGGGAGACAGCGTACGAGGGGAGAGAGCTCACAGGGGGAGACAGCGTACGAAGGGAGAGAGCTCACAGGGGGAGACAGCGTACGAGGGGAGAGAGCTCACAGGGGGAGACAGCGTACGAAGGGAGAGAGCTCACAGGGGGAGACAGCGTACGAGGGGAGAGAGCTCACAGGGGGAGACAGCGTACGAGGGGAGAAAGCTCACAGGGGAAGACAGCGTACGAGGGGAGAGAGCTCACAGGGGGAGACAGCGTACGAGGGGAGAGAGCTCACAGGGGGAGACAGCGTACGAGGGGAGAGAGCTCACAGGGGAAGACAGCGCACGAGGGGAGAGAGCTCACAGGGGAAGACAGCGCACGAGGGGAGAGAGCTCACAGGGGGAGACAGCATACGAAGGGAGAGAGCTCACAGGGGGAGACAGCGCACGAGGGGATAGAGCTCACAGGGGGAGACAGCGTACGAGGGGAGAGAGCTCACAGGGGAAGACAGCGCACGAGGGGAGAGAGCTCACAGGGGGAGACAGCGTACGAAGGGAGAGAGCTCACAGGGGAAGACAGCGCACGAGGGGAGAGAGCTCAAAGGGGAAGACAGCGTACGAGGGGAGAGAGCTCACAGGGGGAGACAGCGTACGAAGGGAGAGAGCTCACAGGGGGAGACAGCGCACGAGGGGAGAGAGCTCACAGGGAAGACAGCGCACGAGGGGAGAGAGCTCACAGGGGGAGACAGCGCACGAGGGGAGAGAGCTCACAGGGGGAGACAGCGTACGAGGGGAGAGAGCTCACAGGGGGAGACAGCGTACGAGGGGAGAGAGATCACAGGGGGAGACAGCGCACGAGGGGAGAGAGCTCACAGGGAAGACAGCGTACGAGGGGAGAGAGCTCACGGGGAGACAGCGTACGAGGGGAGAGAGCTCACAGGGAAGACAGCGCACGAGGGGAGAGAGCTCACAGGGGAGACAGCGTACGAGGGGAGAGAGCTCACAGGGGGAGACAGCGTACGAGGGGAGAGAGCTCACAGGGGGAGACAGCGCACGAGGGGAGAGAGCTCACAGGGGAAGACAGCGTACGAGGGGATAGAGCTCACAGGGGGAGACAGCGTACGAGGGGAGAGAGCTCACAGGGGAGACAGCGCACGAGGGGAGAGAGCTCACAGGGGAGACAGCTCACAGGGGGAGACAGCGTACGAGGGGAGAGAGCTCACAGGGGGAGACAGCGCACGAGGGGAGAGAGCTCACAGGGGGAGACAGCGTATAAAGGGAGAGAGCTCACAGGGGGAAACAGCGTACGAGGGGAGAGAGCTCACAGGGGAAGACCGTACGAGGGGAGAGAGCTCACAGGGGAGACAGCGTACGAGGGGAGAGAGCTCACAGGGGGAGACAGCGTACGAGGGGAGAGCTCACAGGGGAGACAGCATACGAAGGGAGAGAGCTCACAGGGGAGACAGCGCACGAGGGGAGAGAGCTCACAGGGGGAGACAGCGTACGAGGGGAGAGAGCTCACAGGGGGCGACAGCGCACGAGGGGAGAGAGCTCACAGGGGGAGACAGCGTACGAGGGGAGAGAGCTCACAGGGGGAGACAGCGTACGAAGGGAGAGAGCTCACAGGGGAGACAGCGTACGAGGGGAGAGAGCTCACAGGGGGAGACAGCGTACAAGGGGAGAGAGCTCACAGGGGGAGACAGCGCACGAGGGGAGAGAGCTCACAGGGGGAGACAGCGCACGAGGGGAGAGAGCTCACAGGGGGAGACAGCGCACGAGGGGAGAGAGCTCACAGGGGGAGACAGCGTACGAGGGGAGAGAGCTCACAGGGGGAGACAGCGTACGAGGGGAGAGAGCTCACAGGGGGAGACAGCGCACGAGGGGAGAGAGCTCACAGGGGGAGACAGCGTACGAGGGGAGAGAGCTCACAGGGGGAGACAGCGTACGAGGGGAGAGAGCTCACAGGGGGAGACAGCGTACGAGGGGAGAGAGCTCACAGGGGGAGACAGCGTACGAGGGGAGAGAGCTCACAGGGGGAGACAGCATACGAGGGGAGAGAGCTCACAGGGGAAGACAGCGCACGAGGGGAGAGAGCTCACAGGGGAAGACAGCGCACGAGGGGAGAGAGCTCACAGGGGGAGACAGCATACGAAGGGAGAGAGCTCACAGGGGGAGACAGCGCACGAGGGGATAGAGCTCACAGGGGGAGACAGCATACGAAGGGAGAGAGCTCACAGGGGAGACAGCTCACAGGGGGAGACAGCGTACGAGGGGAGAGAGCTCACAGGGGGAGACAGCGCACGAGGGGAGAGAGCTCACAGGGGGAGACAGCGTATAAAGGGAGAGAGCTCACAGGGGGAAACAGCGTACGAGGGGAGAGAGCTCACAGGGGAAGACCGTACGAGGGGAGAGAGCTCACAGGGGGAGACAGCGTATAAAGGGAGAGAGCTCACAGGGGGAAACAGCGTACGAGGGGAGAGAGCTCACAGGGGAGACAACGCACGAGGGGAGAAAGCTCACAGGGGGAGACAGCGTACGAGGTAAGAGCTCACAGGGGGAGACAGCATACGAAGGGAGAGAGCTCACAGGGGAGACAGCGCACGAGGGGAGAGAGCTCACAGGGGGAGACAGCGTACGAGGGGAGAGAGCTCACAGGGGGCGACAGCGCACGAGGGGAGAGAGCTCACAGGGGGAGACAGCGTACGAGGGGAGAGAGCTCACAGGGGGAGACAGCGTACGAAGGGAGAGAGCTCACAGGGGAGACAGCGTACGAGGGGAGAGAGCTCACAGGGGGAGACAGCGTACAAGGGGAGAGAGCTCACAAGGGGAGACAGCGCACGAGGGGAGAGAGCTCACAGGGGGAGACAGCATACGAAGGGAGAGAGCTCACAGGGGAGACAGCTCACAGGGGGAGACAGCGTACGAGGGGAGAGAGCTCACAGGGGGAGACAGCGCACGAGGGGAGAGAGCTCACAGGGGGAGACAGCGTATAAAGGGAGAGAGCTCACAGGGGGAAACAGCGTACGAGGGGAGAGAGCTCACAGGGGAAGACCGTACGAGGGGAGAGAGCTCACAGGGGGAGACAGCGTATAAAGGGAGAGAGCTCACAGGGGGAAACAGCGTACGAGGGGAGAGAGCTCACAGGGGAGACAACGCACGAGGGGAGAAAGCTCACAGGGGGAGACAGCGTACGAGGTAAGAGCTCACAGGGGGAGACAGCATACGAAGGGAGAGAGCTCACAGGGGAGACAGCGCACGAGGGGAGAGAGCTCACAGGGGGAGACAGCGTACGAGGGGAGAGAGCTCACAGGGGGCGACAGCGCACGAGGGGAGAGAGCTCACAGGGGGAGACAGCGTACGAGGGGAGAGAGCTCACAGGGGGAGACAGCGTACGAAGGGAGAGAGCTCACAGGGGAGACAGCGTACGAGGGGAGAGAGCTCACAGGGGGAGACAGCGTACAAGGGGAGAGAGCTCACAGGGGGAGACAGCGCACGAGGGGAGAGAGCTCACAGGGGGAGACAGCGCACGAGGGGAGAGAGCTCACAGGGGAAGACAGCGCACGAGGGGAGAGAGCTCACAGGGAAAGACAGCGTACAAGGGGAGAGAGCTCACAGGGGGAGACAGCGCACGAGGGGAGAGAGCTCACAGGGGGAGACAGCGCACGAGGGGAGAGAGCTCACAGGGGAAGACAGCGCACGAGGGGAGAGAGCTCACAGGGAAAGACAGCGCACGAGGGGAGAGAGCTCACAGGGGGAGACAGCGTACGAGGGGAGAGAGCTCACAGGGGGAGACAGCGTACGAGGGGAGAGAGCTCACAGGGGGAGACAGCGTACGAGGGGAGACAGCTCATAGGGGAAGACAGCGTAGGAGGGTAGAGAGCTCACAGGGAAAGACAGCGTACGAGGGGAGAGAGCTCACAGGGGGAGACAGCGCACGAGGGGAGAGAGCTCACGGGAAGACAGCGTACGAGGGGAGAGAGCTCACAGGGGGAGACAGCGTACGAGGGGAGAGATCTCACAGGGGGAGACAGCGTACGAGGGGAGAGAGCTCACAGGGGGAGACAGCGTATGAGGGGAGAGAGCTCACGGGGAGACAGCGCACGAGGGGAGAGAGCTCACAGGGGGAGACAGCGTACGAGGGGAGAGAGCTCACAGGGGCAGACAGCGTACGAGGCGAGAGAGCTCACAGGGGGAGACAGCGTACGAGGGGAGAGAGCTCACAGGGGGAGACAGCGCACGAGGGGAGAGAGCTCACAGGGGAAGACAGCGTACGAGGGGAGAGAGCTCCCACGGGGAGACAGCGCACGAGGGGAGAGAGCTCACAGGGGGAGACAGCGCACAAGGGGAGAGAGCTCACAGGGGGAGACAGCGCACGAGGGGAGAGAGCTCATAGGGGAGACAGCGCACGAGGGGAGAGAGCTCACAGGGGGAGACAGCGCACGAGGGGAGAGAGCTAACAGGGGAAGACAGCGCACCAGGGGAGAGAGCTCATAGGGGAAGACAGCGTATGAGGGGAGAGAGCTCACAGGGGGAGACAGCGCACGAGGGGAGAGAGCTCATAGAGGAGACAGCGCACGTAGGGAGAGAGCTCACAGGGGAAGACAGCGTACGAGGGGAGAGAGCTCACAGGGGAAGACAGCGTACGAGGGGAGAGAGCTCACAGGGGGAGACAGCGTACGTAGGGAGAGAGCTCACAGGGGAAGACAGCGCACGAGGGGAGAGAGCTCATAGGGGAGACAGCGCACGAGGGGAGAGAGCTCACAGGGGGAGACAGCGCACGAGGGGAGAGCTCACAGGGGAAGACAGCGTACGAAGGGAGAGAGCTCACAGGGGAGACAGCGTACGAGGGGAGAGAGCTCACAGGGGGAGACAGCGTACAAGGGGAGAGAGCTCACAGGGGGAGACAGCGCACGAGGGGAGAGAGCTCACAGGGGGAGACAGCGCACGAGGGGAGAGAGCTCACAGGGGAAGACAGCGCACGAGGGGAGAGAGCTCACAGGGAAAGACAGCGTACAAGGGGAGAGAGCTCACAGGGGGAGACAGCGCACGAGGGGAGAGAGCTCACAGGGGGAGACAGCGCACGAGGGGAGAGAGCTCACAGGGGAAGACAGCGCACGAGGGGAGAGAGCTCACAGGGAAAGACAGCGCACGAGGGGAGAGAGCTCACAGGGGGAGACAGCGTACGAGGGGAGAGAGCTCACAGGGGGAGACAGCGTACGAGGGGAGAGAGCTCACAGGGGGAGACAGCGTACGAGGGGAGACAGCTCATAGGGGAAGACAGCGTAGGAGGGTAGAGAGCTCACAGGGAAAGACAGCGTACGAGGGGAGAGAGCTCACAGGGGGAGACAGCGCACGAGGGGAGAGAGCTCACGGGAAGACAGCGTACGAGGGGAGAGAGCTCACAGGGGGAGACAGCGTACGAGGGGAGAGATCTCACAGGGGGAGACAGCGTACGAGGGGAGAGAGCTCACAGGGGGAGACAGCGTATAAGGGGAGAGAGCTCACGGGGAGACAGCGCACGAGGGGAGAGAGCTCACAGGGGGAGACAGCGTACGAGGGGAGAGAGCTCACAGGGGCAGACAGCGTACGAGGCGAGAGAGCTCACAGGGGGAGACAGCGTACGAGGGGAGAGAGCTCACAGGGGGAGACAGCGCACGAGGGGAGAGAGCTCACAGGGGAAGACAGCGTACGAGGGGAGAGAGCTCCCACGGGGAGACAGCGCACGAGGGGAGAGAGCTCACAGGGGGAGACAGCGCACAAGGGGAGAGAGCTCACAGGGGGAGACAGCGCACGAGGGGAGAGAGCTCATAGGGGAGACAGCGCACGAGGGGAGAGAGCTCACAGGGGGAGACAGCGCACGAGGGGAGAGAGCTAACAGGGGAAGACAGCACACCAGGGGAGAGAGCTCATAGGGGAAGACAGCGTACGAGGGGAGAGAGCTCACAGGGGGAGACAGCGCACGAGGGGAGAGAGCTCATAGAGGAGACAGCGCACGTAGGGAGAGAGCTCACAGGGGAAGACAGCGTACGAGGGGAGAGAGCTCACAGGGGAAGACAGCGTACGAGGGGAGAGAGCTCACAGGGGGAGACAGCGTACGTAGGGAGAGAGCTCACAGGGGAAGACAGCGCACGAGGGGAGAGAGCTCATAGGGGAGACAGCGCACGAGGGGAGAGAGCTCACAGGGGGAGACAGCGCACGAGGGGAGAGCTCACAGGGGAAGACAGCGTACGAGGGGAGAGAGCTCATAGGGGAAGACAGCGCACGGGGGAGAGAGCTCACAGGGGGAGACAGCGTACGAGGGGAGAGAGCTCACAGGGGAAGACAGCGTACGAGGGGAGAGAGCTCATAGGGGAAGACAGCGTACGAGGGGAGAGAGCTCACAGTGGAAGATAGCGTACGAGGGGAAAGAGCTCATAGAGGAGACAGCGCACGTAGGGAGAGAGCTCACAGGGGAAGACAGCGTACGAGGGGAGAGAGCTCACAGGGGAAGACAGCGTACGAGGGGAGAGAGCTCACAGGGGGAGACAGCGTACGTAGGGAGAGAGCTCACAGGGGAAGACAGCGCACGAGGGGAGAGAGCTCATAGGGGAGACAGCGCACGAGGGGAGAGAGCTCACAGGGGGAGACAGCGCACGAGGGGAGAGCTCACAGGGGAAGACAGCGTACGAAGGGAGAGAGCTCACAGGGGGAGACAGCGCACAAGGGGAGAGAGCTCACAGGGGGAGACAGCGCACGAGGGGAGAGAGCTCATAGGGGACACAGCGCACGAGGGGAAGGAGCTCACAGGGGGAGACAGCGCACGAGGGGAGAGAGCTCACAGGGGAAGACAGCGTACGAGGGGAGAGAGCTCATAGGGGAAGACAGCGCACGAGGGGAGAGAGCTCACGGGGAGACAGCGTACGAGGGGAGAGAGCTCACAGGGGAAGACAGTGTACGAGGGGAGAGAGCTCACAGGGGAAGACAGCGTACGAGGGGAGAGAGCTCACAGGGGAAGACAGCGTACGAGTGGAGAGAGCTCACAGGGGGAGACAGCGTACGAGGGGAGAGAGCTCACAGGGGAAGACAGCGTACGAGGGGAGAGAGCTCATGGGGGAAGACAGCGCACAAGGGGAGAGAGCTCACAGGGGGAGACAGCGTACGAGGGGAGAGAGCTCACAGGGGAAGACAGCGTACGAGGGGAGAGAGCTCACAGGGGAAGACAGCGTACGAGGGGAGAGAGCTCACAGGGGAAGACAGCGTACGAGGGGAGAGAGCTCACAGGGGGAGACAGCGTACGAGGGGAGAGAGCTCACAGGGGAAGACAGCGTACGAGGGGAGAGAGCTCATAGGGGAAGACAGCGTACGAGGGGAGAGAGCTCACGGGGAGACAGCGCACGAGGGGAGAGAGCTCACAGGGGGAGACAGCGCACGAGGGGAGAGAGCTCACAGGGGAAGACAGCGTACAAGGGGAGAGAGCTCACAGGGGAAGACAGCGTATGAGGGGAGAGAGCTCACAGGGGAAGACAGCGTACGAAGGGAGAGCTCACAGGGGGAGACAGCGTACGAGGGGAGAGAGCTCATAGGGGAAGACAGCGCACGAGGGGAGAGAGCTCACAGGGGGAGACAGTGTACGAGGGGAGAGAGCTCACAGGGGAAGACAGCGTACGAGGGGAGAGAGCTCACAGGGGAAGACAGCGTACGAGGGGAGAGAGCTCACAGGGGAAGACAGCGTACGAGGGGAGAGAGCTCACAGGGGGAGACAGCGTACGAGGGGAGAGAGCTCACAGGGGAAGACAGCGTACGAGGGGAGAGAGCTCAAAGGGGAAGACAGCGCACGAGGGGAGAGAGCTCACAGGGGGAGACAGCGTACGAGGGGAGAGAGCTCACAGGGGAAGACAGCGTACGAGGGGAGAGCTCACAGGGGAAGACAGCGTACGAGGGGGGAGAGCTCAGGGGAAGACAGCGTACGAGGGGAGAGAGCTCCCACGGGGAGACAGCGCACGAGGGGAGAGAGCTTACAGGGGGAGACAGCGCACAAGGGGAGAGAGCTCACAGGGGGAGACAGCGCACGAGGGGAGAGAGCTCATAGGGGAGACAGCGCACGAGGGGAGAGAGCTCACAGGGGGAGACAGCGCACGAGGGGAGAGAGCTAACAGGGGAAGACAGCGCACCAGGGGAGAGAGCTCATAGGGGAAGACAGCGTATGAGGGGAGAGAGCTCACAGGGGGAGACAGCGCACGAGGGGAGAGAGCTCATAGAGGAGACAGCGCACGTAGGGAGAGAGCTCACAGGGGAAGACAGCGTACGAGGGGAGAGAGCTCACAGGGGAAGACAGCGTACGAGGGGAGAGAGCTCACAGGGGGAGACAGCGTACGTAGGGAGAGAGCTCACAGGGGAAGACAGCGCACGAGGGGAGAGAGCTCATAGGGGAGACAGCGCACGAGGGGAGAGAGCTCACAGGGGGAGACAGCGCACGAGGGGAGAGAGCTCACAGGGGAAGACAGCGCACGAGGGGAGAGAGCTCACAGGGAAAGACAGCGTACAAGGGGAGAGAGCTCACAGGGGGAGACAGCGCACGAGGGGAGAGAGCTCACAGGGGGAGACAGCGCACGAGGGGAGAGAGCTCACAGGGGAAGACAGCGCACGAGGGGAGAGAGCTCACAGGGAAAGACAGCGCACGAGGGGAGAGAGCTCACAGGGGGAGACAGCGTACGAGGGGAGAGAGCTCACAGGGGGAGACAGCGTACGAGGGGAGAGAGCTCACAGGGGGAGACAGCGTACGAGGGGAGACAGCTCATAGGGGAAGACAGCGTAGGAGGGTAGAGAGCTCACAGGGAAAGACAGCGTACGAGGGGAGAGAGCTCACAGGGGGAGACAGCGCACGAGGGGAGAGAGCTCACGGGAAGACAGCGTACGAGGGGAGAGAGCTCACAGGGGGAGACAGCGTACGAGGGGAGAGATCTCACAGGGGGAGACAGCGTACGAGGGGAGAGAGCTCACAGGGGGAGACAGCGTATAAGGGGAGAGAGCTCACGGGGAGACAGCGCACGAGGGGAGAGAGCTCACAGGGGGAGACAGCGTACGAGGGGAGAGAGCTCACAGGGGCAGACAGCGTACGAGGCGAGAGAGCTCACAGGGGGAGACAGCGTACGAGGGGAGAGAGCTCACAGGGGGAGACAGCGCACGAGGGGAGAGAGCTCACAGGGGAAGACAGCGTACGAGGGGAGAGAGCTCCCACGGGGAGACAGCGCACGAGGGGAGAGAGCTCACAGGGGGAGACAGCGCACAAGGGGAGAGAGCTCACAGGGGGAGACAGCGCACGAGGGGAGAGAGCTCATAGGGGAGACAGCGCACGAGGGGAGAGAGCTCACAGGGGGAGACAGCGCACGAGGGGAGAGAGCTAACAGGGGAAGACAGCACACCAGGGGAGAGAGCTCATAGGGGAAGACAGCGTACGAGGGGAGAGAGCTCACAGGGGGAGACAGCGCACGAGGGGAGAGAGCTCATAGAGGAGACAGCGCACGTAGGGAGAGAGCTCACAGGGGAAGACAGCGTACGAGGGGAGAGAGCTCACAGGGGAAGACAGCGTACGAGGGGAGAGAGCTCACAGGGGGAGACAGCGTACGTAGGGAGAGAGCTCACAGGGGAAGACAGCGCACGAGGGGAGAGAGCTCATAGGGGAGACAGCGCACGAGGGGAGAGAGCTCACAGGGGGAGACAGCGCACGAGGGGAGAGCTCACAGGGGAAGACAGCGTACGAGGGGAGAGAGCTCATAGGGGAAGACAGCGCACGGGGGAGAGAGCTCACAGGGGGAGACAGCGTACGAGGGGAGAGAGCTCACAGGGGAAGACAGCGTACGAGGGGAGAGAGCTCATAGGGGAAGACAGCGTACGAGGGGAGAGAGCTCACAGTGGAAGATAGCGTACGAGGGGAAAGAGCTCACAGGGGAAGACAGCGTACGAGGGGAGAGAGCTCACAGGGGAAGACAGCGTACGAGGGGAGAGAGCTCATGGGGGAAGACAGCGCACAAGGGGAGAGAGCTCACAGGGGGAGACAGCGTATGAGGGGAGAGAGCTCACAGGGGAAGACAGCGTACGAGGGGAGAGAGCTCACAGGGGAAGACAGCGTACGAGGGGAGAGAGCTCACAGGGGAAGACAGCGTACGAGGGGAGAGAGCTCACAGGGGGAGACAGCGTACGAGGGGAGAGAGCTCACAGGGGGAGACAGCGCACAAGGGGAGAGAGCTCACAGGGGGAGACAGCGCACGAGGGGAGAGAGCTCATAGGGGACACAGCGCACGAGGGGAAGGAGCTCACAGGGGGAGACAGCGCACGAGGGGAGAGAGCTCACAGGGGAAGACAGCGTACGAGGGGAGAGAGCTCATAGGGGAAGACAGCGCACGAGGGGAGAGAGCTCACGGGGAGACAGCGTACGAGGGGAGAGAGCTCACAGGGGAAGACAGTGTACGAGGGGAGAGAGCTCACAGGGGAAGACAGCGTACGAGGGGAGAGAGCTCACAGGGGAAGACAGCGTACGAGTGGAGAGAGCTCACAGGGGGAGACAGCGTACGAGGGGAGAGAGCTCACAGGGGAAGACAGCGTACGAGGGGAGAGAGCTCATGGGGGAAGACAGCGCACAAGGGGAGAGAGCTCACAGGGGGAGACAGCGTACGAGGGGAGAGAGCTCACAGGGGAAGACAGCGTACGAGGGGAGAGAGCTCACAGGGGAAGACAGCGTACAAGGGGAGAGAGCTCACAGGGGAAGACAGCGTACGAGGGGAGAGAGCTCACAGGGGGAGACAGCGTACGAGGGGAGAGAGCTCACAGGGGAAGACAGCGTACGAGGGGAGAGAGCTCATAGGGGAAGACAGCGTACGAGGGGAGAGAGCTCACGGGGAGACAGCGCACGAGGGGAGAGAGCTCACAGGGGGAGACAGCGCACGAGGGGAGAGAGCTCACAGGGGAAGACAGCGTAGAAGGGGAGAGAGCTCACAGGGGAAGACAGCGTATGAGGGGAGAGAGCTCACAGGGGAAGACAGCGTACGAAGGGAGAGCTCACAGGGGGAGACAGCGTACGAGGGGAGAGAGCTCATAGGGGAAGACAGCGCACGAGGGGAGAGAGCTCACAGGGGGAGACAGCGTACGAGGGGAGAGAGCTCACAGGGGAAGACAGCGTACGAGGGGAGAGAGCTCACAGGGGAAGACAGCGTACGAGGGGAGAGAGCTCACAGGGGAAGACAGCGTACGAGGGGAGAGAGCTCACAGGGGGAGACAGCGTACGAGGGGAGAGAGCTCACAGGGGAAGACAGCGTACGAGGGGAGAGAGCTCAAAGGGGAAGACAGCGCACGAGGGGAGAGAGCTCACAGGGGGAGACAGCGTACGAGGGGAGAGAGCTCACAGGGGAAGACAGCGTACGAGGGGAGAGCTCACAGGGGAAGACAGCGTACGAGGGGAGAGAGCTCAGGGGAAGACAGCGTACGAGGGGAGAGAGCTCACAGGGGGAGACAGCGTACGAGGGGAGAGAGCTCACAGGGGAAGACAGCGTACGAGGGGAGAGAGCTCATAGGGGAAGACAGCGTACGAGGGGAGAGAGCTCACAGGGGGAGACAGCGCACGAGGGGAGAGAGCTCACAGGAGGAGACAGCGTACGAGGGGAGAGAGCTCACAGGGGAAGACAGCGTACAAGGGGAGAGAGCTCACGGGAAGACAGCGTATGAGGGGAGAGAGCTCACAGGGGAAGACAGCGTACGAGGGGAGAGAGCTCACAGGGGGAGACAGCGTACGAGGGGAGAGCGCTCACAAGGGAAGACAGCGTACGAGGGGAGAGCTCACAGGGGGAGACAGCGTACGAGGTGAGAGAGCTCATAGGGGAAGACAGCGCACGAGGGGAGAGAACTCACAGGGGGAGACAGCGTACGAGGGGAGAAAGCTCACAGGGGAAGACAGCGTACGAGGGGAGAGAGCTCACAGGGGAAGACAGCGTACGAGGGGAGAGAGCTCACAGGGGAAGACAGCGTACGAGGGGAGAGAGCTCACAGGGGGAGACAGCGTATTAAGGGAGAGAGCTCACAGGGGGAAACAGCGCACAAGGGGAGAGATCTCATAGGGGAAGACAGTGTACGAGGGGAGAGAACTCACAGGGGGAGACAGCGCACGAGGGGAGAAAGCTCAATGGAGGAGAAAGCGCACGAGGGGAGAGAGCTCATAGGGGAAGACAGCGTACGAGGGGAGAGAGCTCACAGGGGGAGACAGCGCACGAGGGGAGAGAGCTCACAGGGGGAGACAGCGTACGAGGGGAGAGAGCTCACAGGGGAAGACAGCGTACAAGGGGAGAGAGCTCACAGGGGAAGACAGCGTACGAGGGGAGAGAGCTCACAGGGGAAGACAGCGTACGAGGGGAGAGAGCTCACAGGGGGAGACAGCGTACGAGGGGGAGAGAGCTCACGGGAAGACAGCGTACGAGGGGAGAGAGCTCATAGGGGAGACAGCGTACGAGGGGAGAGAGCTCACAGGGAGAGACAGCGTACGAGGGGAGAGAGCTCACAGGGGAAGACAGCGTACGAGGGGAGATAGCTCACAGGGGAAGACAGCGTACGAGGGGAGAGAGCTCACAGGGGAAGACCATACGAGGGGAGAGAGCTCACAGGGGGAGACAGCGTATAAAGGGAGAGAGCTCACAGGGGGAAACAGCGCACAAGGGGAGAGAGCTCATAGGGGAGACAGCGCACGAGGGGAGAAATCTCACTGGGGGAGACAGCGCACGAGGGGAGAGCGCTCATAGGGAGACAGCGTATGAGGGGAGAGAGCTCACGGGGAGACAGCGTACGAGGGGAGAGAGCTCACAGGGGGAGACAGCGCATGAAGGGAGAGAGCTCACAGGGGAAGACAGTGTACTTGGGGAGAGAGCTCATGGGGAGACAGCGCACAAGGGGAGAGAGCTCACAGGGGAAGACAGCGTACGAGGGGATAGAGCTCACAGGGGAAGACAGCTTACGAGGGGAGAGAGCTCACAGGGGGAGACAGCGTATGAGGGGAAAGAGCTCACGGGGAGACAGCATACGAGGGGAGAGAGCTCACAGGGGGAGACAGCGCATGAAGGGAGAGAGCTCACAGGGGGAGACAGTGTACGAGGGGAGAGAACTCACAAGGGGAGACAGCGCACGAGGGGAGAAAGCTCACTGGGGGAGACAGCGCACGAGGGGAGAGCGCTCATAGGGAGACAGCGTATGAGGGGAGAGAGCTCACAGGGGGAGACAGCGCATGAAGGGAGAGAGCTCACAGGGGGAGACAGTGTACGAGGGGAGAGAGCTCAGAGGGGGAGACAGCGCACGAGGGGAGAGAGCTCAGAGGGGGAGACAGCGCACGAGGGGAGAGAGCTCACAGGGGGAGACAGCGCACGAGGGGAGAGAGCTCACGGGGAGACAGCGTACAAGGGGAGATTGCTCACAGGGGAAGACAGCGTACGAGGCGAGAGAGCTCACAGTGGAAGACTGTACGAGGGGAGAGAGCTCAGAGGGGGAGACAGCGCACAAAGGGAGAGAACTCACAGGGGGAGACCGCACGAGGGGAGAGAGCTCACAGGGGGAAACAGCGTACCAGGGGAGAGAGCTCACAGGGGGAAAACAGCGTACGAGGGGAGAGAGCTCACAGGGGAAGACAGCGTACGAGGGGAGAGAGCTCACAGGGGGAGACAGCGTACGAGGGGAGAGAGCTCACAGGGGAAGACAGCGTACGAGGGGAGAGAGCTCACAGGGGGAGACAGCGTATAAAGGGAGAGAGCTCACAGGGGGAAACAGCGCACAAGGGGAGAGAGCTCATAGGGGAAGACAGTGTACGAGGGGAGAGAATTCACAGGGGGAGACAGCGCACGAGGGGAGAAAGCTCACTGGGGGAGACAGCGCACGAGGGGAGAGAGCTCATAGGGGAAGACAGCGTACGTGGGGAGAGAGCTCACAGGGGTAGACAGCGCACGAGGGGAGAGAGCTCACAGGGGAAGACAGTGTACGAGGGGAGAGAGCTCACAGGGGGAGACAGCGTACGAGGGGAGAGAGCTCACAGGGGAAGACAGCGTACGAGGGGAGAGAGCTCATAGGGGAAGACAGCGTACGAGGGGAGAGAGCTCACAGGGGGAGACAGCGTACGAAGGGAGAGAGCTCACAGGGGAAGACAGCGTACGAGGGGAGAGAGCTCACAGGGGAAGACAGCGTACGAGGGGAGAGAGCTCACAGGGGAAGACAGCGTACGAGGGGAGAGAGCTCACAGGGGGAGACAGCGTATAAAGGGAGAGAGCTCACAGGGGGAAACAGCGCACAAGGGGAGAGGGCTCATAGGGGAAGACAGTGTACGAGGGGAGAGAACTCACAGGGGGAGACAGCGCACGAGGGGAGAAAGCTCACTGGGGGAGACAGCGCACGAGGGGAGAGCGCTCATAGGGAGACAGCGTATGAGGGGAGAGAGCTCACGGGGAGACAGCGTACGAGGGGAGAGAGCTCACAGGGGGAGACAGCGCATGAAGGGAGAGAGCTCACAGGGGAAGACAGTGTACGAGGGGAGAGAGCTCACGGGGAGACAGCGCACAAGGGGAGAGAGCTCACAGGGGAAGACAGCGTACGAGGGGATAGAGCTCACAGGCGAAGACAGCGTACGAGGGGAGAGAGCTCACAGGGGGAGACAGCGTATGAGGGGAAGAGCTCACGGGGAGACAGCATACGAGGGGAGAGAGCTCACAGGGGGAGACAGCGCATGAAGGGAGAGAGCTCACAGGGGGAGACAGTGTACGAGGGGAGAGAACTCACAAGGGGAGACAGCGCACGAGGGGAGAAAGCTCACTGGGGGAGACAGCGCACGAGGGGAGAGCGCTCATAGGGAGACAGCGTATGAGGGGAGAGAGCTCACAGGGGGAGACAGCGCATGATGGGAGAGAGCTCACAGGGGGAGAGAGTGTACGAGGGGAGAGAGCTCAGAGGGGGAGACAGCGCACGAGGGGAGAGAGCTCAGAGGGGGAGACAGCGCACGAGGGGAAAGAACTCACAGGGGGAGACAGCGCACGAGGGGAGAGAGCTCACGGGGAGACAGCGTACAAGGGGAGATTGCTCACAGGGGAAGACAGCGCACGAGGGGAGAGCGCTCATAGGGAGACAGCGTATGAGGGGAGAGAGCTCACAGGGGGAGACAGCGCATGAAGGGAGAGAGCTCACAGGGGGAGACAGTGTACGAGGGGAGAGAGCTCAGAGGGGGAGACAGCGCACGAGGGGAGAGAGCTCAGAGGGGGAGACAGCGCACGAGGGGAGAGAGCTCACAGGGGGAGACAGCGCACGAGGGGAGAGAGCTCACGGGGAGACAGCGTACAAGGGGAGATTGCTCACAGGGGAAGACAGCGTACGAGGCGAGAGAGCTCACAGTGGAAGACTGTACGAGGGGAGAGAGCTCAGAGGGGGAGACAGCGCACAAAGGGAGAGAGCTCACAGGGGGAGACCGCACGAGGGGAGAGAGCTCACAGGGGGAAACAGCGTACCAGGGGAGAGAGCTCACAGGGGAAAACAGCGTACGAGGGGAGAGAGCTCACAGGGGAAGACAGCGTACGAGGGGAGAGAACTCACAGGGGGAGACAGCGTACGAGGGGAGAGAGCTCACAGGGGAAGACAGCGTACGAGGGGAGAGAGCTCACAGGGGGAGACAGCGTATAAAGGGAGAGAGCTCACAGGGGGAAACAGCGCACAAGGGGAGAGAGCTCATAGGGGAAGACAGTGTACGAGGG
>NW_027444164.1:0-28023 GCF_048569485.1 Anomaloglossus baeobatrachus
ACGATTATCTCGGGATTGCAAGATAACCAAACAAAACTTTTAGTGGATTTCTACTTATTTTATTAAATATCATCTCCACCAAACAGGACAAGCTTGCATCTGTTATAGTTTTGGAGAAAAATGTGTTCATTTCATGTATGCGCGAAATGCCTTAAAAATGGCTTTAAAATGGATTTGGAGCATGGAGACGATTATCTCGGGATTGCAAGATAACCAAACAAAACTTTTAGTGGATTTCTACTTATTTTATTAAATATCATCTCCACCAAACAGGACAAGCTTGCATCTGTTATAGTTTTGGAGAAAAATGTGTTCATTTCATGTATGCGCGAAATGCCTTAAAAATGGCTTTAAAATGGATTTGGAGCATGGAGACGATTATCTCGGGATTGCAAGATAACCAAACAAAACTTTTAGTGGATTTCTACTTATTTTATTAAATATCATCTCCACCAAACAGGACAAGCTTGCATCTGTTATAGTTTTGGAGAAAAATGTGTTCATTTCATGTATGCGCGAAATGCCTTAAAAATGGCTTTAAAATGGATTTGGAGCATGGAGACGATTATCTCGGGATTGCAAGATAACCAAACAAAACTTTTAGTGGATTTCTACTTATTTTATTAAATATCATCTCCACCAAACAGGACAAGCTTGCATCTGTTATAGTTTTGGAGAAAAATGTGTTCATTTCATGTATGCGCGAAATGCCTTAAAAATGGCTTTAAAATGGATTTGGAGCATGGAGACGATTATCTCGGGATTGCAAGATAACCAAACAAAACTTTTAGTGGATTTCTACTTATTTTATTAAATATCATCTCCACCAAACAGGACAAGCTTGCATCTGTTATAGTTTTGGAGAAAAATGTGTTCATTTCATGTATGCGCGAAATGCCTTAAAAATGGCTTTAAAATGGATTTGGAGCATGGAGACGATTATCTCGGATTGCAAGATAACCAAACAAAACTTTTAGTGGATTTCTACTTATTTTATTAAATATCATCTCCACCAAACAGGACAAGCTTGCATCTGTTATAGTTTTGGAGAAAAATGTGTTCATTTCATGTATGCGCGAAATGCCTTAAAAATGGCTTTAAAATGGATTTGGAGCATGGAGACGATTATCTCGGGATTGCAAGATAACCAAACAAAACTTTTAGTGGATTTCTACTTATTTTATTAAATATCATCTCCACCAAACAGGACAAGCTTGCATCTGTTATAGTTTTGGAGAAAAATGTGTTCATTTCATGTATGCGCGAAATGCCTTAAAAATGGCTTTAAAATGGATTTGGAGCATGGAGACGATTATCTCGGGATTGCAAGATAACCAAACAAAACTTTTAGTGGATTTCTACTTATTTTATTAAATATCATCTCCACCAAACAGGACAAGCTTGCATCTGTTATAGTTTTGGAGAAAAATGTGTTCATTTCATGTATGCGCGAAATGCCTTAAAAATGGCTTTAAAATGGATTTGGAGCATGGAGACGATTATCTCGGGATTGCAAGATAACCAAACAAAACTTTTAGTGGATTTCTACTTATTTTATTAAATATCATCTCCACCAAACAGGACAAGCTTGCATCTGTTATAGTTTTGGAGAAAAATGTGTTCATTTCATGTATGCGCGAAATGCCTTAAAAATGGCTTTAAAATGGATTTGGAGCATGGAGACGATTATCTCGGGATTGCAAGATAACCAAACAAAACTTTTAGTGGATTTCTACTTATTTTATTAAATATCATCTCCACCAAACAGGACAAGCTTGCATCTGTTATAGTTTTGGAGAAAAATGTGTTCATTTCATGTATGCGCGAAATGCCTTAAAAATGGCTTTAAAATGGATTTGGAGCATGGAGACGATTATCTCGGGATTGCAAGATAACCAAACAAAACTTTTAGTGGATTTCTACTTATTTTATTAAATATCATCTCCACCAAACAGGACAAGCTTGCATCTGTTATAGTTTTGGAGAAAAATGTGTTCATTTCATGTATGCGCGAAATGCCTTAAAAATGGCTTTAAAATGGATTTGGAGCATGGAGACGATTATCTCGGGATTGCAAGATAACCAAACAAAACTTTTAGTGGATTTCTACTTATTTTATTAAATATCATCTCCACCAAACAGGACAAGCTTGCATCTGTTATAGTTTTGGAGAAAAATGTGTTCATTTCATGTATGCGCGAAATGCCTTAAAAATGGCTTTAAAATGGATTTGGAGCATGGAGACGATTATCTCGGGATTGCAAGATAACCAAACAAAACTTTTAGTGGATTTCTACTTATTTTATTAAATATCATCTCCACCAAACAGGACAAGCTTGCATCTGTTATAGTTTTGGAGAAAAATGTGTTCATTTCATGTATGCGCGAAATGCCTTAAAAATGGCTTTAAAATGGATTTGGAGCATGGAGACGATTATCTCGGGATTGCAAGATAACCAAACAAAACTTTTAGTGGATTTCTACTTATTTTATTAAATATCATCTCCACCAAACAGGACAAGCTTGCATCTGTTATAGTTTTGGAGAAAAATGTGTTCATTTCATGTATGCGCGAAATGCCTTAAAAATGGCTTTAAAATGGATTTGGAGCATGGAGACGATTATCTCGGGATTGCAAGATAACCAAACAAAACTTTTAGTGGATTTCTACTTATTTTATTAAATATCATCTCCACCAAACAGGACAAGCTTGCATCTGTTATAGTTTTGGAGAAAAATGTGTTCATTTCATGTATGCGCGAAATGCCTTAAAAATGGCTTTAAAATGGACTTGGAGCATGGAGACGATTATCTCGGGATTGCAAGATAACCAAACAAAACTTTTAGTGGATTTCTACTTATTTTATTAAATATCATCTCCACCAAACAGGACAAGCTTGCATCTGTTATAGTTTTGGAGAAAAATGTGTTCATTTCATGTATGCGCGAAATGCCTTAAAAATGGCTTTAAAATGGATTTGGAGCATGGAGACGATTATCTCGGGATTGCAAGATAACCAAACAAAACTTTTAGTGGATTTCTACTTATTTTATTAAATATCATCTCCACCAAACAGGACAAGCTTGCATCTGTTATAGTTTTGGAGAAAAATGTGTTCATTTCATGTATGCGCGAAATGCCTTAAAAATGGCTTTAAAATGGATTTGGAGCATGGAGACGATTATCTCGGGATTGCAAGATAACCAAACAAAACTTTTAGTGGATTTCTACTTATTTTATTAAATATCATCTCCACCAAACAGGACAAGCTTGCATCTGTTATAGTTTTGGAGAAAAATGTGTTCATTTCATGTATGCGCGAAATGCCTTAAAAATGGCTTTAAAATGGATTTGGAGCATGGAGACGATTATCTCGGGATTGCAAGATAACCAAACAAAACTTTTAGTGGATTTCTACTTATTTTATTAAATATCATCTCCACCAAACAGGACAAGCTTGCATCTGTTATAGTTTTGGAGAAAAATGTGTTCATTTCATTTATGCGCGAAATGCCTTAGAAATGGCTTTAAAATGGATTTGGAGCATGGAGACGATTATCTCGGGATTGCAAGATAACCAAACAAAACTTTTAGTGGATTTCTACTTATTTTATTAAATATCATCTCCACCAAACAGGACAAGCTTGCATCTGTTATAGTTTTGGAGAAAAATGTGTTCATTTCATGTATGCGCGAAATGCCTTAAAAATGGCTTTAAAATGGATTTGGAGCATGGAGACGATTATCTCGGGATTGCAAGATAACCAAACAAAACTTTTAGTGGATTTCTACTTATTTAATTAAATATCATCTCCACCAAACAGGACAAGCTTGCATCTGTTATAGTTTTGGAGAAAAATGTGTTCATTTCATTTATGCGCGAAATGCCTTAGAAATGGCTTTAAAATGGATTTGGAGCATGGAGACGATTATCTCGGGATTGCAAGATAACCAAACAAAACTTTTAGTGGATTTCTACTTATTTTATTAAATATCATCTCCACCAAACAGGACAAGCTTGCATCTGTTATAGTTTTGGAGAAAAATGTGTTCATTTCATGTATGCGCGAAATGCCTTAAAAATGGCTTTAAAATGGATTTGGAGCATGGAGACGATTATCTCGGGATTGCAAGATAACCAAACAAAACTTTTAGTGGATTTCTACTTATTTAATTAAATATCATCTCCACCAAACAGGACAAGCTTGCATCTGTTATAGTTTTGGAGAAAAATGTGTTCATTTCATTTATGCGCGAAATGCCTTAGAAATGGCTTTAAAATGGATTTGGAGCATGGAGACGATTATCTCGGGATTGCAAGATAACCAAACAAAACTTTTAGTGGATTTCTACTTATTTTATTAAATATCATCTCCACCAAACAGGACAAGCTTGCATCTGTTATAGTTTTGGAGAAAAATGTGTTCATTTCATGTATGCGCGAAATGCCTTAAAAATGGCTTTAAAATGGATTTGGAGCATAGAGACGATTATCTCGGGATTGCAAGATAACCAAACAAAACTTTTAGTGGATTTCTACTTATTTTATTAAATATCATCTCCACCAAACAGGACAAGCTTGCATCTGTTATAGTTTTGGAGAAAAATGTGTTCATTTCATTTATGCGCGAAATGCCTTAGAAATGGCTTTAAAATGGATTTGGAGCATGGAGACGATTATCTCGGGATTGCAAGATAACCAAACAAAACTTTTAGTGGATTTCTACTTATTTTATTAAATATCATCTCCACCAAACAGGACAAGCTTGCATCTGTTATAGTTTTGGAGAAAAATGTGTTCATTTCATGTATGCGCGAAATGCCTTAAAAATGGCTTTTAAATTGATTTGGAGCATGGAGACGATTATCTCGGGATTGCAAGATAACCAAACAAAACTTTTAGTGGATTTCTACTTATTTAATTAAATATCATCTCCACCAAACAGGACAAGCTTGCATCTGTTATAGTTTTGGAGAAAAATGTGTTCATTTCATTTATGCGCGAAATGCCTTAGAAATGGCTTTAAAATGGATTTGGAGCATGGAGACGATTATCTCGGGATTGCAAGATAACCAAACAAAACTTTTAGTGGATTTCTACTTATTTTATTAAATATCATCTCCACCAAACAGGACAAGCTTGCATCTGTTATAGTTTTGGAGAAAAATGTGTTCATTTCATGTATGCGCGAAATGCCTTAAAAATGGCTTTAAAATGGATTTGGAGCATGGAGACGATTATCTCGGGATTGCAAGATAACCAAACAAAACTTTTAGTGGATTTCTACTTATTTTATTAAATATCATCTCCACCAAACAGGACAAGCTTGCATCTGTTATAGTTTTGGAGAAAAATGTGTTCATTTCATTTATGTGCGAAATGCCTTAGAAATGGCTTTAAAATGGATTTGGAGCATGGAGACGATTATCTCAAGATTGCAAGATAACCAAACAAAACTTTTAGTGGATTTCTACTTATTTTATTAAATATCATCTCCACCAAACAGGACAAGCTTGCATCTGTTATAGTTTTGGAGAAAAATGTGTTCATTTCATGTATGCGCGAAATGCCTTAAAAATGGCTTTAAAATGGATTTGGAGCATGGAGACGATTATCTCGGGATTGCAAGATAACCAAACAAAACTTTTAGTGGATTTCTACTTATTTTATTAAATATCATCTCCACCAAACAGGACAAGCTTGCATCTGTTATAGTTTTGGAGAAAAATGTGTTCATTTCATGTATGCGCGAAATGCCTTAAAAATGGCTTTAAAATGGATTTGGAGCATGGAGACGATTATCTCGGGATTGCAAGATAACCAAACAAAACTTTTAGTGGATTTCTACTTATTTTATTAAATATCATCTCCACCAAACAGGACAAGCTTGCATCTGTTATAGTTTTGGAGAAAAATGTGTTCATTTCATTTATGCGCGAAATGCCTTAAAAAATGGCTTTAAAATGGATTTGGAGCATGGAGACGATTATCTCGGGATTGCAAGATAACCAAACAAAACTTTTAGTGGATTTCTACTTATTTTATTAAATATCATCTCCACCAAACAGGACAAGCTTGCATCTGTTATAGTTTTGGAGAAAAATGTGTTCATTTCATGTATGCGCGAAATGCCTTAAAAATGGCTTTAAAATGGATTTGGAGCATGGAGACGATTATCTCGGGATTGCAAGATAACCAAACAAAACTTTTAGTGGATTTCTACTTATTTTATTAAATATCATCTCCACCAAACAGGACAAGCTTGCATCTGTTATAGTTTTGGAGAAAAATGTGTTCATTTCATTTATGTGCGAAATGCCTTAGAAATGGCTTTAAAATGGATTTGGAGCATGGAGACGATTATCTCAAGATTGCAAGATAACCAAACAAAACTTTTAGTGGATTTCTACTTATTTTATTAAATATCATCTCCACCAAACAGGACAAGCTTGCATCTGTTATAGTTTTGGAGAAAAATGTGTTCATTTCATGTATGCGCGAAATGCCTTAAAAATGGCTTTAAAATGGATTTGGAGCATGGAGACGATTATCTCGGGATTGCAAGATAACCAAACAAAACTTTTAGTGGATTTCTACTTATTTTATTAAATATCATCTCCACCAAACAGGACAAGCTTGCATCTGTTATAGTTTTGGAGAAAAATGTGTTCATTTCATGTATGCGCGAAATGCCTTAAAAATGGCTTTAAAATGGATTTGGAGCATGGAGACGATTATCTCGGGATTGCAAGATAACCAAACAAAACTTTTAGTGGATTTCTACTTATTTTATTAAATATCATCTCCACCAAACATGACAAGCTTGCATCTGTTATAGTTTTGGAGAAAAATGTGTTCATTTCATGTATGCGCGAAATGCCTTAAAAATGGCTTTAAAATGGATTTGGAGCATGGAGACGATTATCTCGGGATTGCAAGATAACCAAACAAAACTTTTAGTGGATTTCTACTTATTTAATTAAATATCATCTCCACCAAACAGGACAAGCTTGCATCTGTTATAGTTTTGGAGAAAAATGTGTTCATTTCATGTATGCGCGAAATGCCTTAAAAATGGCTTTAAAATGGATTTGGAGCATGGAGACGATTATCTCGGGATTGCAAGATAACCAAACAAAACTTTTAGTGGATTTCTACTTATTTAATTAAATATCATCTCCACCAAACAGGACAAGCTTGCATCTGTTATAGTTTTGGAGAAAAATGTGTTCATTTCATTTATGCGCGAAATGCCTTAGAAATGGCTTTAAAATGGATTTGGAGCATGGAGACGATTATCTCGGGATTGCAAGATAACCAAACAAAACTTTTAGTGGATTTCTACTTATTTTATTAAATATCATCTCCACCAAACAGGACAAGCTTGCATCTGTTATAGTTTTGGAGAAAAATGTGTTCATTTCATGTATGCGCGAAATGCCTTAAAAATGGCTTTAAAATGGATTTGGAGCATGGAGACGATTATCTCGGGATTGCAAGATAACCAAACAAAACTTTTAGTGGATTTCTACTTATTTTATTAAATATCATCTCCACCAAACAGGACAAGCTTGCATCTGTTATAGTTTTGGAGAAAAATGTGTTCATTTCATGTATGCGCGAAATGCCTTAAAAATGGCTTTAAAATGGATTTGGAGCATGGAGACGATTATCTCGGGATTGCAAGATAACCAAACAAAACTTTTAGTGGATTTCTACTTATTTTATTAAATATCATCTCCACCAAACAGGACAAGCTTGCATCTGTTATAGTTTTGGAGAAAAATGTGTTCATTTCATGTATGCGCGAAATGCCTTAAAAATGGCTTTAAAATGGATTTGGAGCATGGAGACGATTATCTCGGGATTGCAAGATAACCAAACAAAACTTTTAGTGGATTTCTACTTATTTAATTAAATATCATCTCCACCAAACAGGACAAGCTTGCATCTGTTATAGTTTTGGAGAAAAATGTGTTCATTTCATGTATGCGCGAAATGCCTTAAAAATGGCTTTAAAATGGATTTGGAGCATGGAGACGATTATCTCGGGATTGCAAGATAACCAAACAAAACTTTTAGTGGATTTCTACTTATTTAATTAAATATCATCTCCACCAAACAGGACAAGCTTGCATCTGTTATAGTTTTGGAGAAAAATGTGTTCATTTCATGTATGCGCGAAATGCCTTAAAAATGGCTTTAAAATGGATTTGGAGCATGGAGACGATTATCTCGGGATTGCAAGATAACCAAACAAAACTTTTAGTGGATTTCTACTTATTTAATTAAATATCATCTCCACCAAACAGGACAAGCTTGCATCTGTTATAGTTTTGGAGAAAAATGTGTTCATTTCATTTATGCGCGAAATGCCTTAGAAATGGCTTTAAAATGGATTTGGAGCATGGAAACGATTATCTCGGGATTGCAAGATAACCAAACAAAACTTTTAGTGGATTTCTACTTATTTTATTAAATATCATCTCCACCAAACAGGACAAGCTTGCATCTGTTATAGTTTTGGAGAAAAATGTGTTCATTTCATGTATGCGCGAAATGCCTTAAAAATGGCTTTAAAATGGATTTGGAGCATGGAGACGATTATCTCGGGATTGCAAGATAACCAAACAAAACTTTTAGTGGATTTCTACTTATTTTATTAAATATCATCTCCACCAAACAGGACAAGCTTGCATCTGTTATAGTTTTGGAGAAAAATGTGTTCATTTCATTTATGCGCGAAATGCCTTAGAAATGGCTTTAAAATGGATTTGGAGCATGGAGACGATTATCTCGGGATTGCAAGATAACCAAACAAAACTTTTAGTGGATTTCTACTTATTTTATTAAATATCATCTCCACCAAACAGGACAAGCTTGCATCTGCTATAGTTTTGGAGAAAAATGTGTTCATTTCATGTATGCGCGAAATGCCTTAAAAATGGCTTTAAAATGGATTTGGAGCATGGAGACGATTATCTCGGGATTGCAAGATAACCAAACAAAACTTTTAGTGGATTTCTACTTATTTTATTAAATATCATCTCCACCAAACAGGACAAGCTTGCATCTGTTATAGTTTTGGAGAAAAATGTGTTCATTTCATGTATGCGCGAAATGCCTTAAAAATGGCTTTAAAATGGATTTGGAGCATGGAGACGATTATCTCGGGATTGCAAGATAACCAAACAAAACTTTTAGTGGATTTCTACTTATTTAATTAAATATCATCTCCACCAAACAGGACAAGCTTGCATCTGTTATAGTTTTGGAGAAAAATGTGTTCATTTCATGTATGCGCGAAATGCCTTAAAAATGGCTTTAAAATGGATTTGGAGCATGGAGACGATTATCTCGGGATTGCAAGATAACCAAACAAAACTTTTAGTGGATTTCTACTTATTTTATTAAATATCATCTCCACCAAACAGGACAAGCTTGCATCTGTTATAGTTTTGGAGAAAAATGTGTTCATTTCATTTATGCGCGAAATGCCTTAGAAATGGCTTTAAAATGGATTTGGAGCATGGAGACGATTATCTCGGGATTGCAAGATAACCAAACAAAACTTTTAGTGGATTTCTACTTATTTTATTAAATATCATCTCCACCAAACAGGACAAGCTTGCATCTGCTATAGTTTTGGAGAAAAATGTGTTCATTTCATGTATGCGCGAAATGCCTTAAAAATGGCTTTAAAATGGATTTGGAGCATGGAGACGATTATCTCGGGATTGCAAGATAACCAAACAAAACTTTTAGTGGATTTCTACTTATTTTATTAAATATCATCTCCACCAAACAGGACAAGCTTGCATCTGTTATAGTTTTGGAGAAAAATGTGTTCATTTCATGTATGCGCGAAATGCCTTAAAAATGGCTTTAAAATGGATTTGGAGCATGGAGACGATTATCTCGGGATTGCAAGATAACCAAATAAAACTTTTAGTGGATTTCTACTTATTTAATTAAATATCATCTCCACCAAACAGGACAAGCTTGCATCTGTTATAGTTTTGGAGAAAAATGTGTTCATTTCATGTATGCGCGAAATGCCTTAAAAATGGCTTTAAAATGGATTTGGAGCATGGAGACGATAATCTCGGGATTGCAAGATAACCAAACAAAACTTTTAGTGGATTTCTACTTATTTTATTAAATATCATCTCCACCAAACAGGACAAGCTTGCATCTGTTATCGTTTTGGAGAAAAATGTGTTCATTTCATTTATGCGCGAAATGCCTTAGAAATGGCTTTAAAATGGATTTGGAGCATGGAGACGATTATCTCGGGATTGCAAGATAACCAAACAAAACTTTTAGTGGATTTCTACTTATTTTATTAAATATCATCTCCACCAAACAGGACAAGCTTGCATCTGCTATAGTTTTGGAAAAAAATGTGTTCATTTCATGTATGCGCGAAATGCCTTAAAAATGGCTTTAAAATGGATTTGGAGCATGGAGACGATTATCTCGGGATTGCAAGATAACCAAACAAAACTTTTAGTGGATTTCTACTTATTTTATTAAAAATCATCTCCACCAAACAGGACAAGCTTGCATCTGTTATAGTTTTGGAGAAAAATGTGTTCATTTCATGTATGCGCGAAATGCCTTAAAAATGGCTTTAAAATGGATTTGGAGCATGGAGACGCTTATCTCGGGATTGCAAGATAACCAAACAAAACTTTTAGTGGATTTCTACTTATTTAATTAAATATCATCTCCACCAAACAGGACAAGCTTGCATCTGTTATAGTTTTGGAGAAAAATGTGTTCATTTCATGTATGCGCGAAATGCCTTAAAAATGGCTTTAAAATGGATTTGGAGCATGGAGACGATTATCTCGGGATTGCAAGATAACCAAACAAAACTTTTAGTGGATTTCTACTTATTTTATTAAATATCATCTCCACCAAACAGGACAAGCTTGCATCTGTTATAGTTTTGGAGAAAAATGTGTTCATTTCATTTATGCGCGAAATGCCTTAGAAATGGCTTTAAAATGGATTTGGAGCATGGAGACGATTATCTCGGGATTGCAAGATAACCAAACAAAACTTTTAGTGGATTTCTACTTATTTTATTAAATATCATCTCCACCAAACAGGACAAGCTTGCATCTGTTATAGTTTTGGAGAAAAATGTGTTCATTTCATGTATGCGCGAAATGCCTTAAAAATGGCTTTAAAATGGATTTGGAGCATGGAGACGATTATCTCGGGATTGCAAGATAACCAAACAAAACTTTTAGTGGATTTCTACTTATTTTATTAAATATCATCTCCACCAAACAGGACAAGCTTGCATCTGTTATAGTTTTGGAGAAAAATGTGTTCATTTCATTTATGTGCGAAATGCCTTAGAAATGGCTTTAAAATGGATTTGGAGCATGGAGACGATTATCTCAAGATTGCAAGATAACCAAACAAAACTTTTAGTGGATTTCTACTTATTTTATTAAATATCATCTCCACCAAACAGGACAAGCTTGCATCTGTTATAGTTTTGGAGAAAAATGTGTTCATTTCATGTATGCGCGAAATGCCTTAAAAATGGCTTTAAAATGGATTTGGAGCATGGAGACGATTATCTCGGGATTGCAAGATAACCAAACAAAACTTTTAGTGGATTTCTACTTATTTTATTAAATATCATCTCCACCAAACAGGACAAGCTTGCATCTGTTATAGTTTTGGAGAAAAATGTGTTCATTTCATGTATGCGCGAAATGCCTTAAAAATGGCTTTAAAATGGATTTGGAGCATGGAGACGATTATCTCGGGATTGCAAGATAACCAAACAAAACTTTTAGTGGATTTCTACTTATTTTATTAAATATCATCTCCACCAAACAGGACAAGCTTGCATCTGTTATAGTTTTGGAGAAAAATGTGTTCATTTCATTTATGCGCGAAATGCCTTAAAAAATGGCTTTAAAATGGATTTGGAGCATGGAGACGATTATCTCGGGATTGCAAGATAACCAAACAAAACTTTTAGTGGATTTCTACTTATTTTATTAAATATCATCTCCACCAAACAGGACAAGCTTGCATCTGTTATAGTTTTGGAGAAAAATGTGTTCATTTCATGTATGCGCGAAATGCCTTAAAAATGGCTTTAAAATGGATTTGGAGCATGGAGACGATTATCTCGGGATTGCAAGATAACCAAACAAAACTTTTAGTGGATTTCTACTTATTTTATTAAATATCATCTCCACCAAACAGGACAAGCTTGCATCTGTTATAGTTTTGGAGAAAAATGTGTTCATTTCATTTATGTGCGAAATGCCTTAGAAATGGCTTTAAAATGGATTTGGAGCATGGAGACGATTATCTCAAGATTGCAAGATAACCAAACAAAACTTTTAGTGGATTTCTACTTATTTTATTAAATATCATCTCCACCAAACAGGACAAGCTTGCATCTGTTATAGTTTTGGAGAAAAATGTGTTCATTTCATGTATGCGCGAAATGCCTTAAAAATGGCTTTAAAATGGATTTGGAGCATGGAGACGATTATCTCGGGATTGCAAGATAACCAAACAAAACTTTTAGTGGATTTCTACTTATTTTATTAAATATCATCTCCACCAAACAGGACAAGCTTGCATCTGTTATAGTTTTGGAGAAAAATGTGTTCATTTCATGTATGCGCGAAATGCCTTAAAAATGGCTTTAAAATGGATTTGGAGCATGGAGACGATTATCTCGGGATTGCAAGATAACCAAACAAAACTTTTAGTGGATTTCTACTTATTTTATTAAATATCATCTCCACCAAACATGACAAGCTTGCATCTGTTATAGTTTTGGAGAAAAATGTGTTCATTTCATGTATGCGCGAAATGCCTTAAAAATGGCTTTAAAATGGATTTGGAGCATGGAGACGATTATCTCGGGATTGCAAGATAACCAAACAAAACTTTTAGTGGATTTCTACTTATTTAATTAAATATCATCTCCACCAAACAGGACAAGCTTGCATCTGTTATAGTTTTGGAGAAAAATGTGTTCATTTCATGTATGCGCGAAATGCCTTAAAAATGGCTTTAAAATGGATTTGGAGCATGGAGACGATTATCTCGGGATTGCAAGATAACCAAACAAAACTTTTAGTGGATTTCTACTTATTTAATTAAATATCATCTCCACCAAACAGGACAAGCTTGCATCTGTTATAGTTTTGGAGAAAAATGTGTTCATTTCATTTATGCGCGAAATGCCTTAGAAATGGCTTTAAAATGGATTTGGAGCATGGAGACGATTATCTCGGGATTGCAAGATAACCAAACAAAACTTTTAGTGGATTTCTACTTATTTTATTAAATATCATCTCCACCAAACAGGACAAGCTTGCATCTGTTATAGTTTTGGAGAAAAATGTGTTCATTTCATGTATGCGCGAAATGCCTTAAAAATGGCTTTAAAATGGATTTGGAGCATGGAGACGATTATCTCGGGATTGCAAGATAACCAAACAAAACTTTTAGTGGATTTCTACTTATTTTATTAAATATCATCTCCACCAAACAGGACAAGCTTGCATCTGTTATAGTTTTGGAGAAAAATGTGTTCATTTCATGTATGCGCGAAATGCCTTAAAAATGGCTTTAAAATGGATTTGGAGCATGGAGACGATTATCTCGGGATTGCAAGATAACCAAACAAAACTTTTAGTGGATTTCTACTTATTTTATTAAATATCATCTCCACCAAACAGGACAAGCTTGCATCTGTTATAGTTTTGGAGAAAAATGTGTTCATTTCATGTATGCGCGAAATGCCTTAAAAATGGCTTTAAAATGGATTTGGAGCATGGAGACGATTATCTCGGGATTGCAAGATAACCAAACAAAACTTTTAGTGGATTTCTACTTATTTAATTAAATATCATCTCCACCAAACAGGACAAGCTTGCATCTGTTATAGTTTTGGAGAAAAATGTGTTCATTTCATGTATGCGCGAAATGCCTTAAAAATGGCTTTAAAATGGATTTGGAGCATGGAGACGATTATCTCGGGATTGCAAGATAACCAAACAAAACTTTTAGTGGATTTCTACTTATTTAATTAAATATCATCTCCACCAAACAGGACAAGCTTGCATCTGTTATAGTTTTGGAGAAAAATGTGTTCATTTCATGTATGCGCGAAATGCCTTAAAAATGGCTTTAAAATGGATTTGGAGCATGGAGACGATTATCTCGGGATTGCAAGATAACCAAACAAAACTTTTAGTGGATTTCTACTTATTTAATTAAATATCATCTCCACCAAACAGGACAAGCTTGCATCTGTTATAGTTTTGGAGAAAAATGTGTTCATTTCATTTATGCGCGAAATGCCTTAGAAATGGCTTTAAAATGGATTTGGAGCATGGAAACGATTATCTCGGGATTGCAAGATAACCAAACAAAACTTTTAGTGGATTTCTACTTATTTTATTAAATATCATCTCCACCAAACAGGACAAGCTTGCATCTGTTATAGTTTTGGAGAAAAATGTGTTCATTTCATGTATGCGCGAAATGCCTTAAAAATGGCTTTAAAATGGATTTGGAGCATGGAGACGATTATCTCGGGATTGCAAGATAACCAAACAAAACTTTTAGTGGATTTCTACTTATTTTATTAAATATCATCTCCACCAAACAGGACAAGCTTGCATCTGTTATAGTTTTGGAGAAAAATGTGTTCATTTCATTTATGCGCGAAATGCCTTAGAAATGGCTTTAAAATGGATTTGGAGCATGGAGACGATTATCTCGGGATTGCAAGATAACCAAACAAAACTTTTAGTGGATTTCTACTTATTTTATTAAATATCATCTCCACCAAACAGGACAAGCTTGCATCTGCTATAGTTTTGGAGAAAAATGTGTTCATTTCATGTATGCGCGAAATGCCTTAAAAATGGCTTTAAAATGGATTTGGAGCATGGAGACGATTATCTCGGGATTGCAACATAACCAAACAAAACTTTTAGTGGATTTCTACTTATTTTATTAAATATCATCTCCACCAAACAGGACAAGCTTGCATCTGTTATAGTTTTGGAGAAAAATGTGTTCATTTCATGTATGCGCGAAATGCCTTAAAAATGGCTTTAAAATGGATTTGGAGCATGGAGACGATTATCTCGGGATTGCAAGATAACCAAACAAAACTTTTAGTGGATTTCTACTTATTTAATTAAATATCATCTCCACCAAACAGGACAAGCTTGCATCTGTTATAGTTTTGGAGAAAAATGTGTTCATTTCATGTATGCGCGAAATGCCTTAAAAATGGCTTTAAAATGGATTTGGAGCATGGAGACGATTATCTCGGGATTGCAAGATAACCAAACAAAACTTTTAGTGGATTTCTACTTATTTTATTAAATATCATCTCCACCAAACAGGACAAGCTTGCATCTGTTATAGTTTTGGAGAAAAATGTGTTCATTTCATTTATGCGCGAAATGCCTTAGAAATGGCTTTAAAATGGATTTGGAGCATGGAGACGATTATCTCGGGATTGCAAGATAACCAAACAAAACTTTTAGTGGATTTCTACTTATTTTATTAAATATCATCTCCACCAAACAGGACAAGCTTGCATCTGCTATAGTTTTGGAGAAAAATGTGTTCATTTCATGTATGCGCGAAATGCCTTAAAAATGGCTTTAAAATGGATTTGGAGCATGGAGACGATTATCTCGGGATTGCAAGATAACCAAACAAAACTTTTAGTGGATTTCTACTTATTTTATTAAATATCATCTCCACCAAACAGGACAAGCTTGCATCTGTTATAGTTTTGGAGAAAAATGTGTTCATTTCATGTATGCGCGAAATGCCTTAAAAATGGCTTTAAAATGGATTTGGAGCATGGAGACGATTATCTCGGGATTGCAAGATAACCAAACAAAACTTTTAGTGGATTTCTACTTATTTAATTAAATATCATCTCCACCAAACAGGACAAGCTTGCATCTGTTATAGTTTTGGAGAAAAATGTGTTCATTTCATGTATGCGCGAAATGCCTTAAAAATGGCTTTAAAATGGATTTGGAGCATGGAGACGATAATCTCGGGATTGCAAGATAACCAAACAAAACTTTTAGTGGATTTCTACTTATTTTATTAAATATCATCTCCACCAAACAGGACAAGCTTGCATCTGTTATCGTTTTGGAGAAAAATGTGTTCATTTCATTTATGCGCGAAATGCCTTAGAAATGGCTTTAAAATGGATTTGGAGCATGGAGACGATTATCTCGGGATTGCAAGATAACCAAACAAAACTTTTAGTGGATTTCTACTTATTTTATTAAATATCATCTCCACCAAACAGGACAAGCTTGCATCTGCTATAGTTTTGGAAAAAAATGTGTTCATTTCATGTATGCGCGAAATGCCTTAAAAATGGCTTTAAAATGGATTTGGAGCATGGAGACGATTATCTCGGGATTGCAAGATAACCAAACAAAACTTTTAGTGGATTTCTACTTATTTTATTAAAAATCATCTCCACCAAACAGGACAAGCTTGCATCTGTTATAGTTTTGGAGAAAAATGTGTTCATTTCATGTATGCGCGAAATGCCTTAAAAATGGCTTTAAAATGGATTTGGAGCATGGAGACGCTTATCTCGGGATTGCAAGATAACCAAACAAAACTTTTAGTGGATTTCTACTTATTTAATTAAATATCATCTCCACCAAACAGGACAAGCTTGCATCTGTTATAGTTTTGGAGAAAAATGTGTTCATTTCATGTATGCGCGAAATGCCTTAAAAATGGCTTTAAAATGGATTTGGAGCATGGAGACGATTATCTCGGGATTGCAACATAACCAAACAAAACTTTTAGTGGATTTCTACTTATTTTATTAAATATCATCTCCACCAAACAGGACAAGCTTGCATCTGTTATAGTTTTGGAGAAAAATGTGTTCATTTCATGTATGCGCGAAATGCCTTAAAAATGGCTTTAAAATGGATTTGGAGCATGGAGACGATTATCTCGGGATTGCAAGATAACCAAACAAAACTTTTAGTGGATTTCTACTTATTTAATTAAATATCATCTCCACCAAACAGGACAAGCTTGCATCTGTTATAGTTTTGGAGAAAAATGTGTTCATTTCATGTATGCGCGAAATGCCTTAAAAATGGCTTTAAAATGGATTTGGAGCATGGAGACGATTATCTCGGGATTGCAAGATAACCAAACAAAACTTTTAGTGGATTTCTACTTATTTTATTAAATATCATCTCCACCAAACAGGACAAGCTTGCATCTGTTATAGTTTTGGAGAAAAATGTGTTCATTTCATTTATGCGCGAAATGCCTTAGAAATGGCTTTAAAATGGATTTGGAGCATGGAGACGATTATCTCGGGATTGCAAGATAACCAAACAAAACTTTTAGTGGATTTCTACTTATTTTATTAAATATCATCTCCACCAAACAGGACAAGCTTGCATCTGTTATAGTTTTGGAGAAAAATGTGTTCATTTCATGTATGCGCGAAATGCCTTAAAAATGGCTTTAAAATGGATTTGGAGCATGGAGACGATTATCTCGGGATTGCAAGATAACCAAACAAAACTTTTAGTGGATTTCTACTTATTTAATTAAATATCATCTCCACCAAACAGGACAAGCTTGCATCTGTTATAGTTTTGGAGAAAAATGTGTTCATTTCATGTATGCGCGAAATGCCTTAAAAATGGCTTTAAAATGGATTTGGAGCATGGAGACGATAATCTCGGGATTGCAAGATAACCAAACAAAACTTTTAGTGGATTTCTACTTATTTTATTAAATATCATCTCCACCAAACAGGACAAGCTTGCATCTGTTATCGTTTTGGAGAAAAATGTGTTCATTTCATTTATGCGCGAAATGCCTTAGAAATGGCTTTAAAATGGATTTGGAGCATGGAGACGATTATCTCGGGATTGCAAGATAACCAAACAAAACTTTTAGTGGATTTCTACTTATTTTATTAAATATCATCTCCACCAAACAGGACAAGCTTGCATCTGCTATAGTTTTGGAAAAAAATGTGTTCATTTCATGTATGCGCGAAATGCCTTAAAAATGGCTTTAAAATGGATTTGGAGCATGGAGACGATTATCTCGGGATTGCAAGATAACCAAACAAAACTTTTAGTGGATTTCTACTTATTTTATTAAAAATCATCTCCACCAAACAGGACAAGCTTGCATCTGTTATAGTTTTGGAGAAAAATGTGTTCATTTCATGTATGCGCGAAATGCCTTAAAAATGGCTTTAAAATGGATTTGGAGCATGGAGACGCTTATCTCGGGATTGCAAGATAACCAAACAAAACTTTTAGTGGATTTCTACTTATTTAATTAAATATCATCTCCACCAAACAGGACAAGCTTGCATCTGTTATAGTTTTGGAGAAAAATGTGTTCATTTCATGTATGCGCGAAATGCCTTAAAAATGGCTTTAAAATGGATTTGGAGCATGGAGACGATTATCTCGGGATTGCAAGATAACCAAACAAAACTTTTAGTGGATTTCTACTTATTTTATTAAATATCATCTCCACCAAACAGGACAAGCTTGCATCTGTTATAGTTTTGGAGAAAAATGTGTTCATTTCATTTATGCGCGAAATGCCTTAGAAATGGCTTTAAAATGGATTTGGAGCATGGAGACGATTATCTCGGGATTGCAAGATAACCAAACAAAACTTTTAGTGGATTTCTACTTATTTTATTAAATATCATCTCCACCAAACAGGACAAGCTTGCATCTGTTATAGTTTTGGAGAAAAATGTGTTCATTTCATGTATGCGCGAAATGCCTTAAAATGGCTTTAAAATGGATTTGGAGCATGGAGACGATTATCTCGGGATTGCAAGATAACCAAACAAAACTTTTAGTGGATTTCTACTTATTTAATTAAATATCATCTCCACCAAACAGGACAAGCTTGCATCTGTTATAGTTTTGGAGAAAAATGTGTTCATTTCATTTATGCGCGAAATGCCTTAGAAATGGCTTTAAAATGGATTTGGAGCATGGAGACGATTATCTCGGGATTGCAAGATAACCAAACAAAACTTTTAGTGGATTTCTACTTATTTTATTAAATATCATCTCCACCAAACAGGACAAGCTTGCATCTGTTATAGTTTTGGAGAAAATGTGTTCATTTCATGTATGCGCGAAATGCCTTAAAAATGGCTTTAAAATGGATTTGGAGCATGGAGACGATTATCTCGGGATTGCAAGATAACCAAACAAAACTTTTAGTGGATTTCTACTTATTTTATTAAATATCATCTCCACCAAACAGGACAAGCTTGCATCTGTTATAGTTTTGGAGAAAAATGTGTTCATTTCATTTATGCGCGAAATGCCTTAGAAATGGCTTTAAAATGGATTTGGAGCATGGAGACGATTATCTCGGGATTGCAAGATAACCAAACAAAACTTTTAGTGGATTTCTACTTATTTTATTAAATATCATCTCCACCAAACAGGACAAGCTTGCATCTGTTATAGTTTTGGAGAAAAATGTGTTCATTTCATGTATGCGCGAAATGCCTTAAAAATGGCTTTAAAATGGATTTGGAGCATGGAGACGATTATCTCGGGATTGCAAGATAACCAAACAAAACTTTTAGTGGATTTCTACTTATTTTATTAAATATCATCTCCACCAAACAGGACAAGCTTGCATCTGTTATAGTTTTGGAGAACAATGTGTTCATTTCATGTATGCGCGAAATGCCTTAAAAATGGCTTTAAAATGGATTTGGAGCATGGAGACGATTATCTCGGGATTGCAAGATAACCAAACAAAACTTTTAGTGGATTTCTACTTATTTTATTAAATATCATCTCCACCAAACAGGACAAGCTTGCATCTGTTATCGTTTTGGAGAAAAATGTGTTCATTTCATTTATGCGCGAAATGCCTTAGAAATGGCTTTAAAATGGATTTGGAGCATGGAGACGATTATCTCGGGATTGCAAGATAACCAAACAAAACGTTTAGTGGATTTCTACTTATTTTATTAAATATCATCTCCACCAAACAGGACAAGCTTGCATCTGCTATAGTTTTGGAAAAAAATGTGTTCATTTCATGTATGCGCGAAATGCCTTAAAAATGGCTTTAAAATGGATTTGGAGCATGGAGACGATTATCTCGGGATTGCAAGATAACCAAACAAAACTTTTAGTGGATTTCTACTTATTTTATTAAATATCATCTCCACCAAACAGGACAAGCTTGCATCTGTTATAGTTTTGGAGAAAAATGTGTTCATTTCATGTATGCGCGAAATGCCTTAAAAATGGCTTTAAAATGGATTTGGAGCATGGAGACGATTATCTCGGGATTGCAAGATAACCAAACAAAACTTTTAGTGGATTTCTACTTATTTAATTAAATATCATCTCCACCAAACAGGACAAGATTGCATCTGTTATAGTTTTGGAGAAAAATGTGTTCATTTCATGTATGCGCGAAATGCCTTAAAAATGGCTTTAAAATGGATTTGGAGCATGGAGACGATTATCTCGGGATTGCAAGATAACCAAACAAAACTTTTAGTGGATTTCTACTTATTTTATTAAATATCATCTCCACCAAACAGGACAAGCTTGCATCTGTTATAGTTTTGGAGAAAAATGTGTTCATTTCATTTATGCGCGAAATGCCTTAGAAATGGCTTTAAAATGGATTTGGAGCATGGAGACGATTATCTCGGGATTGCAAGATAACCAAACAAAACTTTTAGTGGATTTCTACTTATTTAATTAAATATCATCTCCACCAAACAGGACAAGCTTGCATCTGTTATAGTTTTGGAGAAAAATGTGTTCATTTCATTTATGCGCGAAATGCCTTAGAAATGGCTTTAAAATGGATTTGGAGCATGGAGACGATTATCTCGGGATTGCAAGATAACCAAACAAAACTTTTAGTGGATTTCTACTTATTTTATTAAATATCATCTCCACCAAACAGGACAAGCTTGCATCTGTTATAGTTTTGGAGAAAAATGTGTTCATTTCATGTATGCGCGAAATGCCTTAAAAATGGCTTTAAAATGGATTTGGAGCATGGAGACGATTATCTCGGGATTGCAAGATAACCAAACAAAACTTTTAGTGGATTTCTACTTATTTTATTAAATATCATCTCCACCAAACAGGACAAGCTTGCATCTGTTATAGTTTTGGAGAAAAATGTGTTCATTTCATTTATGCGCGAAATGCCTTAGAAATGGCTTTAAAATGGATTTGGAGCATGGAGACGATTATCTCGGGATTGCAAGATAACCAAACAAAACTTTTAGTGGATTTCTACTTATTTTATTAAATATCATCTCCACCAAACAGGACAAGCTTGCATCTGTTATAGTTTTGGAGAAAAATGTGTTCATTTCATGTATGCGCGAAATGCCTTAAAAATGGCTTTAAAATGGATTTGGAGCATGGAGACGATTATCTCGGGATTGCAAGATAACCAAACAAAACTTTTAGTGGATTTCTACTTATTTTATTAAATATCATCTCCACCAAACAGGACAAGCTTGCATCTGTTATAGTTTTGGAGAAAAATGTGTTCATTTCATGTATGCGCGAAATGCCTTAAAAATGGCTTTAAAATGGATTTGGAGCATGGAGACGATTATCTCGGGATTGCAAGATAACCAAACAAAACTTTTAGTGGATTTCTACTTATTTTATTAAATATCATCTCCACCAAACAGGACAAGCTTGCATCTGTTATAGTTTTGGAGAAAAATGTGTTCATTTCATGTATGCGCGAAATGCCTTAAAAATGGCTTTAAAATGGATTTGGAGCATGGAGACGATTATCTCGGGATTGCAAGATAACCAAACAAAACTTTTAGTGGATTTCTACTTATTTTATTAAATATCATCTCCACCAAACAGGACAAGCTTGCATCTGTTATAGTTTTGGAGAAAAATGTGTTCATTTCATTTATGCGCGAAATGCCTTAGAAATGGCTTTAAAATGGATTTGGAGCATGGAGACGATTATCTCGGGATTGCAAGATAACCAAACAAAACTTTTAGTGGATTTCTACTTATTTTATTAAATATCATCTCCACCAAACAGGACAAGCTTGCATCTGTTATAGTTTTGGAGAAAAATGTGTTCATTTCATGTATGCGCGAAATGCCTTAAAAATGGCTTTAAAATGGATTTGGAGCATGGAGACGATTATCTCGGGATTGCAAGATAACCAAACAAAACTTTTAGTGGATTTCTACTTATTTTATTAAATATCATCTCCACCAAACAGGACAAGCTTGCATCTGTTATAGTTTTGGAGAAAAATGTGTTCATTTCATGTATGCGCGAAATGCCTTAAAAATGGCTTTAAAATGGATTTGGAGCATGGAGACGATTATCTCGGGATTGCAAGATAACCAAACAAAACTTTTAGTGGATTTCTACTTATTTTATTAAATATCATCTCCACCAAACAGGACAAGCTTGCATCTGTTATAGTTTTGGAGAAAAATGTGTTCATTTCATGTATGCGCGAAATGCCTTAAAAATGGCTTTAAAATGGATTTGGAGCATGGAGACGATTATCTCGGGATTGCAAGATAACCAAACAAAACTTTTAGTGGATTTCTACTTATTTTATTAAATATCATCTCCACCAAACAGGACAAGCTTGCATCTGTTATAGTTTTGGAGAAAAATGTGTTCATTTCATGTATGCGCGAAATGCCTTAAAAATGGCTTTAAAATGGATTTGGAGCATGGAGACGATTATCTCGGGATTGCAAGATAACCAAACAAAACTTTTAGTGGATTTCTACTTATTTTATTAAATATCATCTCCACCAAACAGGACAAGCTTGCATCTGTTATAGTTTTGGAGAAAAATGTGTTCATTTCATGTATGCGCGAAATGCCTTAAAAATGGCTTTAAAATGGATTTGGAGCATAGAGACGATTATCTCGGGATTGCAAGATAACCAAACAAAACTTTTAGTGGATTTCTATTTATTTTATTAAATATCATCTCCACCAAACAGGACAAGCTTGCATCTGTTATAGTTTTGGAGAAAAATGTGTTCATTTCATGTATGCGCGAAATGCCTTAAAAATGGCTTTAAAATGGATTTGGAGCATGGAGACGATTATCTCGGGATTGCAAGATAACCAAACAAAACTTTTAGTGGATTTCTACTTATTTTATTAAATATCATCTCCACCAAACAGGACAAGCTTGCATCTGTTATAGTTTTGGAGAAAAATGTGTTCATTTCATGTATGCGCGAAATGCCTTAAAAATGGCTTTAAAATGGATTTGGAGCATGGAGACGATTATCTCGGGATTGCAAGATAACCAAACAAAACTTTTAGTGGATTTCTACTTATTTTATTAAATATCATCTCCACCAAACAGGACAAGCTTGCATCTGTTATAGTTTTGGAGAAAAATGTGTTCATTTCATGTATGCGCGAAATGCCTTAAAAATGGCTTTAAAATGGATTTGGAGCATGGAGACGATTATCTCGGGATTGCAAGATAACCAAACAAAACTTTTAGTGGATTTCTACTTATTTTATTAAATATCATCTCCACCAAACAGGACAAGCTTGCATCTGTTATAGTTTTGGAGAAAAATGTGTTCATTTCATGTATGCGCGAAATGCCTTAAAAATGGCTTTAAAATGGATTTGGAGCATGGAGACGATTATCTCGGGATTGCAAGATAACCAAACAAAACTTTTAGTGGATTTCTACTTATTTTATTAAATATCATCTCCACCAAACAGGACAAGCTTGCATCTGTTATAGTTTTGGAGAAAAATGTGTTCATTTCATGTATGCGCGAAATGCCTTAAAAATGGCTTTAAAATGGATTTGGAGCATGGAGACGATTATCTCGGGATTGCAAGATAACCAAACAAAACTTTTAGTGGATTTCTACTTATTTTATTAAATATCATCTCCACCAAACAGGACAAGCTTGCATCTGTTATAGTTTTGGAGAAAAATGTGTTCATTTCATGTATGCGCGAAATGCCTTAAAAATGGCTTTAAAATGGATTTGGAGCATGGAGACGATTATCTCGGGATTGCAAGATAACCAAACAAAACTTTTAGTGGATTTCTACTTATTTTATTAAATATCATCTCCACCAAACAGGACAAGCTTGCATCTGTTATAGTTTTGGAGAAAAATGTGTTCATTTCATGTATGCGCGAAATGCCTTAAAAATGGCTTTAAAATGGATTTGGAGCATGGACACGATTATCTCGGGATTGCAAGATAACCAAACAAAACTTTTAGTGGATTTCTACTTATTTTATTAAATATCATCTCCACCAAACAGGACAAGCTTGCATCTGTTATAGTTTTGGAGAAAAATGTGTTCATTTCATTTATGCGCGAAATGCCTTATAAATGGCTTTAAAATGGATTTGGAGCATGGAGACGATTATCTCGGGATTGCAAGATAACCAAACAAAACTTTTAGTGGATTTCTACTTATTTTATTAAATATCATCTCCACCAAACAGGACAAGCTTGCATCTGTTATAGTTTTGGAGAAAAATGTGTTCATTTCATGTATGCGCGAAATGCCTTAAAAATGGCTTTAAAATGGATTTGGAGCATGGAGACGATTATCTCGGGATTGCAAGATAACCAAACAAAACTTTTAGTGGATTTCTACTTATTTTATTAAATATCATCTCCACCAAACAGGACAAGCTTGCATCTGTTATAGTTTTGGAGAAAAATGTGTTCATTTCATGTATGCGCGAAATGCCTTAAAAATGGCTTTAAAATGGATTTGGAGCATGGAGACGATTATCTCGGGATTGCAAGATAACCAAACAAAACTTTTAGTGGATTTCTACTTATTTTATTAAATATCATCTCCACCAAACAGGACAAGCTTGCATCTGTTATAGTTTTGGAGAAAAATGTGTTCATTTCATGTATGCGCGAAATGCCTTAAAAATGGCTTTAAAATGGATTTGGAGCATGGAGACGATTATCTCGGGATTGCAAGATAACCAAACAAAACTTTTAGTGGATTTCTACTTATTTTATTAAATATCATCTCCACCAAACAGGACAAGCTTGCATCTGTTATAGTTTTGGAGAAAAATGTGTTCATTTCATGTATGCGCGAAATGCCTTAAAAATGGCTTTAAAATGGATTTGGAGCATGGAGACGCTTATCTCGGGATTGCAAGATAACCAAACAAAACTTTTAGTGGATTTCTACTTATTTAATTAAATATCATCTCCACCAAACAGGACAAGCTTGCATCTGTTATAGTTTTGGAGAAAAATGTGTTCATTTCATGTATGCGCGAAATGCCTTAAAAATGGCTTTAAAATGGATTTGGAGCATGGAGACGATTATCTCGGGATTGCAAGATAACCAAACAAAACTTTTAGTGGATTTCTACTTATTTTATTAAATATCATCTCCACCAAACAGGACAAGCTTGCATCTGTTATAGTTTTGGAGAAAAATGTGTTCATTTCATTTATGCGCGAAATGCCTTAGAAATGGCTTTAAAATGGATTTGGAGCATGGAGACGATTATCTCGGGATTGCAAGATAACCAAACAAAACTTTTAGTGGATTTCTACTTATTTTATTAAATATCATCTCCACCAAACAGGACAAGCTTGCATCTGTTATAGTTTTGGAGAAAAATGTGTTCATTTCATGTATGCGCGAAATGCCTTAAAAATGGCTTTAAAATGGATTTGGAGCATGGAGACGATTATCTCGGGATTGCAAGATAACCAAACAAAACTTTTAGTGGATTTCTACTTATTTAATTAAATATCATCTCCACCAAACAGGACAAGCTTGCATCTGTTATAGTTTTGGAGAAAAATGTGTTCATTTCATTTATGCGCGAAATGCCTTAGAAATGGCTTTAAAATGGATTTGGAGCATGGAGACGATTATCTCGGGATTGCAAGATAACCAAACAAAACTTTTAGTGGATTTCTACTTATTTTATTAAATATCATCTCCACCAAACAGGACAAGCTTGCATCTGTTATAGTTTTGGAGAAAAATGTGTTCATTTCATGTATGCGCGAAATGCCTTAAAAATGGCTTTAAAATGGATTTGGAGCATGGAGACGATTATCTCGGGATTGCAAGATAACCAAACAAAACTTTTAGTGGATTTCTACTTATTTTATTAAATATCATCTCCACCAAACAGGACAAGCTTCCATCTGTTATAGTTTTGGAGAAAAATGTGTTCATTTCATTTATGCGCGAAATGCCTTAGAAATGGCTTTAAAATGGATTTGGAGCATGGAGACGATTATCTCGGGATTGCAAGATAACCAAACAAAACTTTTAGTGGATTTCTACTTATTTTATTAAATATCATCTCCACCAAACAGGACAAGCTTGCATCTGTTATAGTTTTGGCGAAAAATGTGTTCATTTCATGTATGCGCGAAATGCCTTAAAAATGGCTTTAAAATGGATTTGGAGCATGGAGACGATTATCTCGGGATTGCAAGATAACCAAACAAAACTTTTAGTGGATTTCTACTTATTTTATTAAATATCATCTCCACCAAACAGGACAAGCTTGCATCTGTTATAGTTTTGGAGAACAATGTGTTCATTTCATGTATGCGCGAAATGCCTTAAAAATGGCTTTAAAATGGAATTGGAGCATGGAGACGATTATCTCGGGATTGCAAGATAACCAAACAAAACTTTTAGTGGATTTCTACTTATTTTATTAAATATCATCTCCACCAAACAGGACAAGCTTGCATCTGTTATCGTTTTGGAGAAAAATGTGTTCATTTCATTTATGCGCGAAATGCCTTAGAAATGGCTTTAAAATGGATTTGGAGCATGGAGACGATTATCTCGGGATTGCAAGATAACCAAACAAAACGTTTAGTGGATTTCTACTTATTTTATTAAATATCATCTCCACCAAACAGGACAAGCTTGCATCTGCTATAGTTTTGGAAAAAAATGTGTTCATTTCATGTATGCGCGAAATGCCTTAAAAATGGCTTTAAAATGGATTTGGAGCATGGAGACGATTATCTCGGGATTGCAAGATAACCAAACAAAACTTTTAGTGGATTTCTACTTATTTTATTAAATATCATCTCCACCAAACAGGACAAGCTTGCATCTGTTATAGTTTTGGAGAAAAATGTGTTCATTTCATGTATGCGCGAAATGCCTTAAAAATGGCTTTAAAATGGATTTGGAGCATGGAGACGATTATCTCGGGATTGCAAGATAACCAAACAAAACTTTTAGTGGATTTCTACTTATTTAATTAAATATCATCTCCACCAAACAGGACAAGATTGCATCTGTTATAGTTTTGGAGAAAAATGTGTTCATTTCATGTATGCGCGAAATGCCTTAAAAATGGCTTTAAAATGGATTTGGAGCATGGAGACGATTATCTCGGGATTGCAAGATAACCAAACAAAACTTTTAGTGGATTTCTACTTATTTTATTAAATATCATCTCCACCAAACAGGACAAGCTTGCATCTGTTATAGTTTTGGAGAAAAATGTGTTCATTTCATTTATGCGCGAAATGCCTTAGAAATGGCTTTAAAATGGATTTGGAGCATGGAGACGATTATCTCGGGATTGCAAGATAACCAAACAAAACTTTTAGTGGATTTCTACTTATTTTATTAAATATCATCTCCACCAAACAGGACAAGCTTGCATCTGTTATAGTTTTGGAGAAAAATGTGTTCATTTCATGTATGCGCGAAATGCCTTAAAAATGGCTTTAAAATGGATTTGGAGCATGGAGACGATTATCTCGGGATTGCAAGATAACCAAACAAAACTTTTAGTGGATTTCTACTTATTTAATTAAATATCATCTCCACCAAACAGGACAAGCTTGCATCTGTTATAGTTTTGGAGAAAAATGTGTTCATTTCATTTATGCGCGAAATGCCTTAGAAATGG
>NW_027444165.1:0-2500 GCF_048569485.1 Anomaloglossus baeobatrachus
GGCAGTGATTGCCTCCAAAGGATTCGCAACAAAATATTGAAAATAAAAATATTTTGTTTGGGTTTGGTTTATTTGTCCAATTACTTTTGACCTCCTAAAATGTGGAGTGTTTGTAAAGAAATGTGTACAATTCCTACAATTTCTATCAGATATTTTTGTTCAAACCTTCAAATTAAACGTTACAATCTGCACTTGAATTCTGTTGTAGAGGTTTCATTTCAAATCCAATGTGGTGGCATGCAGAGCCCAAGTCGCGAAAATTGTGTCACTGTCCAAATATTTCTGGACCTAACTGTACATACACAGATTTACTGGGGGGGGGGGGGGGGGTAAGTACTGGCTCTCTCATACATGGAGAAACAAAAAATATACAATTTTTCATCAGTGCATCTGATTTCACCATCAGTGTTTCACCAATGATTTTCTTGCATGCAAGATAAATAAAAATTATTAGGAAAAGAAAAATGAGCTGGAGCATAAGGCTGGGGTCACACGGGGCACTAGTCTGATGCTCACATGATACTCGGCTCACGCTGGCAGTACTGAGCCGAGTGTCGTGCTAGTATCCCTGCGACTGAGGTCCGACTGTGCGAGCAGACCTCAGCTGTGGGGGGCGGGCCAGCACTGAGGAGGGGTGGGCGGTGCTGAGGAGGGGAGGGAGGGATTTATCTCCCTCTCTCCTCCGTAGCCGGCTATTGCCATTCTCGCTCTGCACGCGCGGTACACCGGTGTAATGCGAGTGCAGTGTGATTTTTCTCTCGCCCCATACACTTGAATGGGTGCAAGACAAAGAGTCTCGCATTACAGTTGCAGCATGCTGCGATTGTTTTCTCGGTCCGATTAGGGCTGATATAATAATCGCTCATGTGCGCTGACACACAGGCTAGAATTGGTCCGAGTGGAATGTGATGCTTTATTGCACTCCACTCGCGCCGATTTTCTCACCGTGTGGCTTAGGCCTAAGTTGGTATATGTGCAAAAGGAGCAGATTCATATTGGGGCCATTTCACAGACAAATGATGCGCTGCTCTGTACCGCACAAGCGATCGGAAGACTGCAGCTTTATGTCCTCAAAGGACTAGTAAAAATAAAAAGTAGGAAAAAATTAAACAAAAAAATAAATAAAAATAATGAAATAGGAAACCAAACAAACAAACCAAAAGAGTTCAAATCACCCCCCTTTGAAAGTAAAATAATAAAAACAAAAACAGATATTTGGTATCGCCAAATTTCAGAAACATCTGATCTATCAAAATATAAAATTAATAATAAAAAAAACAAAAAACACCAGAATTACATTTTTTGATCTCCGCAACATTGAAATAAAAAGCAATAAGGGGTGATCAAAACATTGTATCTACACCAAAATGGTAGAAATAAAAGAGTCAGCTCTGGGCACAAAAAAATAAGCCATCACACAGCCCCAGGTACTGAAAAATTAGAACGTTACGGATCTTAGAAAATGTCGCCAAAAGCCCCATTTTGGAAGGGACAAATTGCTGAGATTTTTTTTCACCACTTAAATAAAAGTCTATACAATGTTTGATATCTATGTATTTGTAGTGACCTGGGGAATCATACAGCCAGGTCAGTTTTACCATGTAGTGAACATGGTAAATAAATCGTGAAATTGAACTTTTTCGGAATTTTAATCACACTAGGAACTTTTCTTCCCCATTTTCCAGTACAACATTGTGGAGAAGGAATGGTGTCATTCAAAGTACAACTCATCTTGGGAAGAAAAAAAAACAAAAAAAAAAAAACACAAGCCGTCATATTGGTAGACAAACAAAAAAAAGTTATGGCTTTGGGTAAAAAGGGGAAGGAAAGAAAAAAAAAAGCTAAACTGGCCATGGTATGAAAGAGTTAAATCTGCAAGGTAAGAATCAGCAACATGAGTATGAAAGTTCCGGAATCACATTCTCTTTGCGGGGACTGATCCTTCAGATTTTGTGACAAAACTAAAACAAAAATGCAATGTGTGCAGATACTTTTAGTTGGAGAACCAGTCACCGGCCAAAGGGGCCACTTTTTGCTCATATTCTATATCTGCTGCTCTCCCGAGTATTCAGGTGTATTATATCGCCATCATAAGAGGTCAGGGGTTATGGACCTTTAATCAGTGCTATATTTATAGACTTATCCAAGTGGTTGGGGCTATGATTCTATGGGGCGTGCGTTTAGGCTGCTCTGCATTATTATCCTATTAATAAAGACCATAACAATTACCATGTTTTTCCAAAAATAAGCCCTCCTCCAAAAATAAGCCCTAGGAGGGATTTTCAGCATTTTCGGAGCAAGGCTTAAATATAAGCCCTCCCCCGAAAATAAGCCCTAGTCCCGGATCAATAATGAAGGGTCCATGCCACTAAAAAAGATAAAGATACTGCAGGACACTTCATTATAGACAGCGGACACCTCGTAATTACACTCCCCAGACGCTGAGCGGCAGGACCTGCAGTGATCGCCCCCCACACACCAGATCTCACACGCAAACATC
>NW_027444165.1:7500-28020 GCF_048569485.1 Anomaloglossus baeobatrachus
GTGCGTCTTATAAAGCGGTATCGGGAGGGGGGGGTCCTGTCTGAGGCGATCGGGCGGCCGGGTGCCTGTGGCTGCATGCAAGCGGCCGGGTACCTGTGCTTGCGTGCGGTGGCAGCCGGGTACCCGTGGCTGTGTGCGGGCGGCAGCGGGTGCTGTGTGGGGTCGGCAGCCGGGTACCCGTGCTTTCATGCGGTGGCAGCCGGGTACCCATGGCTGTGTGCGGGCGGCAGCTGGGTGCTGTGTGCGAGCGGCAGTCGGGTGCCGCTTTCACACAGGCACCCGGCTGCCGCCCTCACACAGTCACCCAGCTGCCGCCCGCACACAGCCATGGGTACCCGGCTGCCACCGCACGCAAGCACAGGTACCCGGCGGCTTGTACGCAGGGTGGGCGGGCAGCCTGCTGGCTGCCACTCTGTGCATGCGGTGCGGGCGGCTGTGCAGCATGTTACCAGTTGTCCGCGGTCCCACTTTCAAGTGATGGCGCCGGTGGAGCTCTTGGATGAGAGCTCCATCTGCGCATGCGCTGCTCCGGGAGTCAGCACGTGCGCAGATGGAGCCCTTGGATGAGAGCTCCATCTGCGCATGCGTCGCTCCGGGCGCCATTACTTGAATCGGGACCGCGGACACACTCCACCACTGAGCAGTCGCCGCCGCTCCCACCACTGAGCCGTCGCCGCCACCACTGAACCGGGACCGCGGACACACTCCACCACTGAGCAGTCCCTGCCGCTGCCACCACTGAGCCGTCGCCGCCGCTCCCACCACTGAGCCGTCGCCGCCGCTGCCACCACTGAGCCGGGACCGCGGACACACTCCACCACTGAGCAGTCCCTGCCACTGCCACCACTGAGCCGTCGCCGCCGCTCCCACCACTGAGCCGCCGCTGCCACCACTGAGCCAGGACCGCGGACACACTCCACCACTGAGCAGTCCCTGCCGCTGCCACCACTGAGCCGTCGCCGCCGCTCCCACCACTGAGCAGTCGCCGCCGCTCCCACCACTGAGCCGCCGCTGCCACCACTGAGCCGGGACCGCGGACACTCACTGCAACGGCCTGCTGCATGGCTCACCCGCCACGGCTGCTGCCGCCACCACGGACCCCACGGCTCCTGCCACCGCGGACGCCACCGCACCTGCAACCACAGACGCCACGGCACCTGCAACCACGGACCCCGCTGCCACTGACCCGCCGCGCCTGCCAGCACAACCTGTGCCTCCTGTGACCCCGCTTCACCACCACTGCTGCCCCCCTCCGGTAAGAGAACACCGGAGCATAAGACGGACCCCATTTTTCTTTTTTTTACCTTTTTTTATGTCTAAGTTTCGGGTGCGTCTTATATTCCGGTGCGTCTTATAAAGCGAAAAATACGGTAACTTCTGATCTCTGGCCAGTCAAAAGTTACAGTCACAAGTTGGCACAGTGGGACCAAAGCAGCGCCGATAATAGGTGAAAACATCAGAGGCGGAGTATAACACAGGGGTCACAAAAAAAAAAAAAAAAAAAAAAAAAAAAAAAAAAACACACAACACACTGGAGTGGTGCTTAAAAATAAGTTCCCACAATGAGCTTTTGGTGAGAATTTTTTTTTCTTACACTGAGTATTTTCACAGTCCAAAAAAACAGCATCTTATGTTCCAGCAAAGTGGATGGGATTGATAGAAATTTCCTGCCCACTGTGCTTTTTTTACGCGGTGTAAACGGACCTGCGGTGCGTTTCAAATCCGCAACATGTCACTTTCTCTTGTGGGTACACTGAGTTTTAGGTGAGGATTTTCCCTATAGACTTACATTAGATGTGGAAAATCTGCAGGGAAAAAACCTGCATGCAATTTGGTGCATTTCTTCTGTGGAAGCAAATTAAAAACCATGTAACATGACATATCAAAAGAGTGATATAAAACCGAATGTAAAAAAATAAAAATAAAAAATGCAAAGAAACCTAAAAACCGTAAGTAACCTAATTTAGTGGATAGCTGCAGAACATTTATATCATCAGAAACTCATATACTCACTGTGGGAACATAGCCTGACAGATAAGATATACACCACAGATAGATCATACTGACCTCACTTGAAAGCGTGTATAAAGGGTTAACAGATGGAGCTCTATGCCATGGTACAGCCTGCCTCAGCGCCACCCACATTGCACCCTGATGACCTGTGGACTTTAATCACGGAGCTGAATGTCTCCAACAAACAAGCACCTGAGGGTGGCTCTGCTCTACTACCATGTACCAGCGAGATAAGAGAAATCAAGAGCCTAGGATATAGATCGCTTTCTGTTCTTTTTGCAGCAAGACCCTCAGGCCTTGTTCAGACATCTGTGGTTTAAGGACAGGACACAGCCATTACCACAAAATATCACGCAGACATGTCCGTTTTTTATCTCAGTCACAGATAAAAACTACCCAACAAGTATATGGGTCCACGAAAACCACGGACAGCACACGGATGGCATCAGTCCATGTCCGGTCCATGATTAACACTAGGGGAAAAGGTTTGTCATTTATTTTTTCAAAATGTGAAAATCACTGATGGTTAAAAGTGACACACGGACCAAACACTGATGAAAAACAGTCCGAGTATTTACACATGAGAAAATTATAATGTCTGAATTCAGCTTTATTCAGACGTTTGAGAATCACCATCCGAGTATGGGCCGCAATGCACAGACCGGCTACGGACTAGCTAGTTCAGGTCTGATGACCCGTGGCCTCACGGTCCAAACTCTGAAACATCAATTCCGAACAGACCACTTTCTTTGTCATCCGTGTGGCATTTTTTTTTTTGTTTCTCATTTGTTTTACAACCTAAGGCCTGCGACACACATCCGTGCCTCCAGTACGTGTGTGCCTTTTTTTCCCACATACCGGAGACATGGGCCCACGTGGTCCTATGTATGGTTATTGTTTTGGACACACGTAAGTATTCAGGAACGGAACATGTGTCCGTTCCGTACTTACGTGTGTCTCCGTTTTTTTTTTTTAAAACCGCTGACATGTCAGTGTTGCTCCGGAAGCACGGGTGTCACACGGCCCGCACCCGTACCACACGGATGTAGTGTGGATGCGGGCCCACGTGACACGCCGGAGAAACACACGTGTCCGTGTAAAAATAATAAAAACACATACTCACCTCCACCATACCTGCAGTCTCTGCCGCGGCTGTCCCCTGCATCCACCCCCCCAGTGAATTTGAACAACGCTGCTTCTTCACTGGGGACCGGAAGCAGCGTCAGCGGGGCGTGGCTTTGGCCGGACGCTGTCATTCAGCACCACAGACAGCTCCGGATGATGCAGGTAGGCGGGACTTTCCGTTTTTCATGTGTTATTATTACGTATAACACACAGAGAACACGTACGTGCCACAAAAATGGCACACGGGGAGCAAACCACCCCTTTAACACGTACGTGACAAAAACATTACGTTTTGTCACGTAAGTGTGGCAGAGGCCTAAAGTAGGTAGACTGTCTAGACTTTTATCTATTCAATGACCCGGATCGGTGAAAAACAGATGAAACAGTGAAATACGTCTTGAGTTTCTCATTCACTTTATACTGATCACCATAGACCTGGGGAGGGCAATGAATTTTCCCAAGACGGCCATATTAGAGATGGTGACTGTTGTGGAGGGATGAACCAATAGGCTGAAATTAATTTAGCTCATTAATATTATAATTATATTACTTTATTATTATTATTATTTATTATTATAGCGCCATTTATTCCATGGCGCTTTACAAGTGAAAGAGGGTATACATACAACAATCATTAACAGTACAAGACAGACTGGTATAGGAGGAGAGAGGACCCTGCCCGCGAGGGCTCACAGTCTACAGGGAATGGGTGATGGTACAATAGGTGAGGACAGAGCTGGTTGCGCAGTGGTCTACTGGGCTGAGGGCTATTGTAGGTTGTAGGCTTGTTGGAAGAGGTGGGTCTTGAGGTTCCTCTTGAAGCTTTCCACGGTAGTGGAGAGTCTGATGTGCTGAGGTAGAGCGTTCCAGAGTATGGGGGATGCACGGGAGAAATCTTGTACACGATTGTGGGAAGAGGTTAAAATGATTAAAATGGCTCTTTGCTGCTCCCCCTCTCTTCTGGGATTTTACATCACACATCAGGGGGGCGTGGCCTGATCTATGCTGTTAGTGAGGCTATGTGCGCACGTTGCGTAAATACATGCAGTTACGCTGCGCTTTGTAGCGCAGCGTAACTGCATGCGTCCTGCGTCCCCTGCACAGTCTATGGAGATTGTGCAGGGGCCGTGCGCACGTGGCGTTTAAGAGCGCAGCGCTTCGGCTACTGCCGAAGCGCTGCGTAAAAAGAAGTGACATGTCACTTCTTTCCTCCGCTTTGCCGGCAGCTCCTGCTGTCTATGGGAGAAGCTGCAGGCAGAGCGCATGGAATCGGCTTTCACTACGGACATTTCTGCAGCGATTTAAAGCGCACATGTGCTCTTCAGATCGCTGCAGAAATTTCTGCAGTGACTGTACGCAACGTGCGCACATAGCCTAACAGCCACACGTGTGATGTAACATCCCAGTAGAGAGGGGGAGCAGCAAGGCGCACCTCCAGAATCACACTGAAATACAGGTACAGAAACAGCACTGTGCATCTCATCTTTATAGTATCCAAGCAATGCCAGTAGAAGAACTTTTTCATCTCCCTGGAGTACCCCTTTAATATTATATTTCTCACTTACTATTCTTAATACAATTCATACATTTCTCACTTAATATTCAGCAGAAATAAGTATGCTGACACCATTCCATATTCAATACGAGGGCCCAAACAGTTCCCCTAAATACAGTACGAACCCTCACTAAGCCCCAGTATATACGGTATATTATGAAACCCCACACAGGCTCCTACATACAGCATAAGTCCCCTCACAACCCCCTCTATATACAATATGATCCCTCCCAAAGTGTTTTCATTCACAGTCTGAGTCCCCACATAACCCTCTATATACACAGTATGAGCACGCACACAAGCCCCAGTCTATAGCATCAGCCCCCAGCCAGCCCACCTATATACGGCATGAGCCCTTACACTGCCGCTAGATACAGCATGAGCCACAAAACAGCCCCCTATACAAAGTATGAACCCTCAGACAGCCCCCTACATACAGTATAATTAGCCCCTCTATATTCAGCTGGAGCCCTCGCACATACATATTATATATGCCTTCACATAGTCTACCTATATTCAGTATGGGCCCTCACATAGCCCTCCTATATACAGGCACACATCCCATATGCATAAAGAAACAAGACTAGAATGAGAATAGGAGCTGGTCTGAGTCTCACAGAAGTGTATATGGATCAATGGAGCAGTCTCCTGTACTGTCCATTTACGGATGAAAACAACCGAGGTGCGTCTGTAGTGCAAGGGTGAATAGTCTAAGCTACAATACCAGATGCAGTCCACACACAATTTCTGACATGCCAGAAAAATTCATTAAACTAAAAAAAAAAAAAAAAAAAAATAGTAGAGGTAAATGTAGTGGAGGTGCCACTAAGCGCAGGACGCGACTTTTCACGTTTCGTGTGGTGGCAGGATTACATCTAGTTCTGCTGTAAACGCTCCACAAACTCTAACAAAGTCCACAATAACTGCCGCCAGGCCGGCTCACACTGGAAAGTCCCCAGACTATACTGGTAAACCACAATCTGACCTGACCCTACAGACGGCAGCAGAGAAAAAGAACATATTCCAGTACAGCTTCACCTTACGGGGGAAACACCTGCTCCTGGGTAAAGTGGAGCTCCTCCCTTACAACACCGCCATCTTGGTGAAATCTCACTACCGTCTGTATCATTGGTTTCACTCCATCTTTGTTCCATGCAGTTTAGAAAGTCAGCTGATGACAAATCTGATTTTATCATTCATTACATCGAGTACTTTTAGGCTAGACATGAAATATTCTAGGTGGCTCCTTGGATTTTAATTTTTCTGAACATTTTCCCACCCCTCCTAGAGAAAATCAGCAACATATACGGTATGTGCCAAAGCCCCGTGTGCCTATGAAAATGCATGTTTTCCCAACTAGATTATGCATTTAAATAGCCAAGCTGTCAGGGAAGCTCATTGTCCTCCATGGATCCCATCTGTGGGCACTATTGCTCTTTCTGCACCTGTAAGGCTGTGTACGCACGGTGCAATTTTGATGCGTTTTTTGGTGCAGTTTTGTTGCAGTTTGTGGCCTAAATCTGCATGGCTATCTTTATGCCAGCAAAGTCAATGAGAATTCTGAAGTGTTGTCGCACGTTGCTTGTTATTTTTTCTTTGCAGATTTGGTGCAGAAAATAATTTGTAAGGCTAGGTTTGCACACTGCGTCTTTTTGACGCTGCGTTTGTGCGTTTTTGGCCGCTAAAAACGCACAAAAACGCACCTGCGTCGAAAAAACACATCAAAAACCGCATGCGTTTTTGCCGCGATTTGGTGTGTTTTTGGCTGCGTTTTGCTGCGTTTTTGATCTCTGCGTTTTGCTGCGTTTTTCAAATGCATTGCATGGGCGGAAAACGCAGAAAAACGCAGGAAAGAACTGACATGTCCATTTTTTTTTTAACTCAAAAACGCAGGTAAAAAAAACAGATGCGTGCGGACAGCAAAAATGAAAACTCAGACTTTGCTGGGGAAGCAAAGTCCTGCAGTTTTAAGGCCAAAAACGCACCCGACAAACGCAGCGAAAAACGCACTGTGCGCACATAGCCTAACATGTCAATTGTTGGTGTGTTTTTTCCTGGGTTCTAAAGCCCTTCCACCCATAAAATAAAAGACAACACAAAAGCGCAGCAAAATGCATACTTTTTTGCGTTTTTTTTGTGCGTTTTTCCGCCACAAGGTGCAGATTTCATGCAAAAGATTTCTACACCAAATCTGCAGCGTGCGCACATAGCCTAAGGCTATGTGCCCACGCTGCGGATTTACCGCGGATTTTGCCGCGGATTTCTCGAAAATCTGCAGCAGCGGCACTTCCAAGCCATTTCAATGGCATTTTGGAAATGCTGTGTCCATGCTGCGGATTTTTCCGCTGCGGATTTGCCGCGGATTTTGATCCGGAAAAATCTGCAGCATGTCAATTGTTTGTTGCAGATTTGGTGCGGATTTTGGGTATAGAATGGGGGGAAAAAAAAAAAAAAATCCGCATCAAAATCCTCGGCAAATCCGCGGGTGCGGATTTGCCGCGAAAGTCGCGGATTTTCAGGCAGAAAAGTCCGCAGGTACATTCTACCGTGGACATATAGCCTTAAGGGGCATTCCCGGAATTGAAAGTCAATCTCATAACTTAGTGACAAGTTTCTGAGCGCCCAGACCCCCAAAATCCTGAGAAAGATCGAATGAAAATGACAAAGTGAAACACAAAATAGGAAAAGTTGTGTTAATGTACTGAAAAGTTAGCAGTTTAAGGTGGGACGCTCCATGATGTAATGGGGTCACACTCACTGCCAACGGGGAGAAAAAGAGAAACAGGAAATTGTGTCATCGATCACTGTATAAGGATCGGTGCCAGAAACAGTGAAGAAATCTGGATTCCTTAAGGCCCGTTACACGCAACGACATAGCTAACGAGATATCGCTGGGGTCACAGAATTCGTGACGCACATCCAGCCTCGTTAGCGACGTCGTTGCGTGTGCCACGTACGAACGACCACTAACGATGTAAAATACTCACCAAATCGTTGATTATTGACACGTCGTCCATTTCCCAAATGTTGTTGCTGTTGCCGGACGCAGGTTGTTAATCGTTCCTGAGGCAGCACACATCGCTAAGTGTGACACCCCAGAAACGACGAACACCACCGTACCTGCGTCCTCCAGCACGAGGTGGGCGTGACTTTCTGCAGCAGCTCTCTGGCCCTCCGCTTCTATTGGACGCCTGCCGTGTGACGTCGCTGTGACGCCGCACGAACTGCCCCCTTAGAAAAGGGGCTGTTCGCCGGCCAGCGACCGGTCTCTTTTCTAAGTGGGCGGTTCGTGCGGCGTCACAGCGACGTCGCTAGGAAGGTACTTTAAGTATGTGTGACAGCTACCAGCGATATTGTGCGCCACGGGCAGCAATTTGCCTGTGACTCACAAAGGACGGGGGCGGGTGCTTTCACGAGCGTGTAAAGCCCCCTTTATATTTACAGCTTGTAAACCTTCCCTATGCCCTGCATGGTTATTGTCGCATTATGGATTTGTTATTAGTGCAGTATATAAGTGTTCCAGCAGTTGTGAAACTTCAACTCTCAGCATTTCTTCGTCGGATCCTGCAGCAACCGCAGTTTGATAGCAGCTAAAGTGCCGCACATTTCTGACCCCTGCTCCTGTGTATGCTTTAATAACAAGCAATTAAGGGGAATCTGTCAGCAGATTTCAATATGTAAACTTAAGACAGCATGCTGCAGGGGTTAACACAGAGAATTCAGGGATACCTATCTTGTCAATGTCCCATCTGTTGTTTATTTGGCATGTTTGTTTAAGCAACAGGACCCTTATCACTGCTGGACTACAATGTTAGGCAGGGTTCACACATAGCGACAGCGACGTCGCTGTTACATCACAATTTTCTGTGACGTAACAGCGACCTTGTAAGTCGCTGTTATGATCGCTGCTTAGCTGTCAAACACAGCGACGCAGTAGCGATCATAACGTCACTACATGTGCAGAGAGCAGGGAGCCGCGCACACTGCTTAGCGCTGGCTCCTTGCTCTCCTAGCTACAGTACACATCGGGTTAATTAACCCGATGTGTACTGCAGCTACATGTGCAGAGAGCAGGGAGCCGGCACTGGCAGCGAGAGCGGCGGAGGCTGGTAACGAAGGTAAATATCGGGTAACCAGGGAAAGGGCTTCCCTTGGTTACCCGATGTTTACCTTGGTTACAGCTTACCGCAGCTGCCAGACGCCGGCTCCTGCTCCCTGCTCGCTTCATTTCGTCGCTCTCTCGCTGTCACACACAGCGATGTGTGTGTCACAGCGGGAGAGCGCCTTTGAAGAAAACGAACCAGGGCTGTGTGTAACGAGCAGCGATCTCGCAGCAGGGGCCAGATCGCTGCTCAGTGTCACACACAGCGAGATCGCTAATGAGGTCACTGTTGCGTCACCAAAACCGTGAGGTAGCAGCGATTTCGGTAGCAATCTCGCTATGTGTGAAGCACCCCTTAGTCACAAGGCAGCCTGGCACGCCCCCTGCTGTAATTCACACCTCACTATCAATGCATAAGCTCTTATAGAGCTCTGCTACATGACTAAATCTAAAAATTCTGAATGCTGCACCCAGCAATTTAAGTGATACACCGTTGGATTCAGAATCTCTTTGCCTACATCATGCTGCTAATGAAGCAAAAAGCAGCTGCCAAGTTCATTTTAAAGGGTTGGACGGAGATATGTCACACAGTGCCCACAGGTAGAAGTGGGGCTAAGACATGGAACATAGAATCCTCCGCTGTACCCCTGTCGATATGCGGCGGCCACCTCACAGCCTGCATACCCCAGATCACGTCTGCGGCCAATACAGCCTGACATTGCTGAGGCCACTGACTGGATGAAGGAGTCTTGTGGGATAAGCAGGCTGTGACGTCTGCGGCCAATGTACATAGCATACCAGGGGGATGTGGTGCTGGAAGGGGCAGTGAGCATTATATCATCATTTTACCCCTGCTGTTGTCGGTGTAAAGCATTTTACATCTTAGAGAACCCCTTTAAGTAGATGAATAGGGCGAGTTTTTCTCGTCCACAGCACTTGATATGACATCCTATGACAGTAGTGTTTTCCTGGGCTAGGCCAGACCACAGTGAGGGCTGCATCTGTTTTCCTGATCATGTGGCAGTGCAAGGCGAGTACTAGGTACAGAAAGGCAGAGGGTTACTGCTAAATTCTCCTGAATTACATCTTTTCCGGGCAGCTCTGCCAAGGGCGGTGATAGCTTAGATCTGGCAGATCACAATTACAGCAGCCAATCTCGGGCTGCCATGTCTATTTACAACACAGCCCACATAGGGACCTCTCCCACACTCACGTGACCACTATTCCCAGCAACGTCTGGAATGCTGCAGTCATTTTCCAGGGAAATCCCAGACTGGGAGGAAAGAACCCAAGCAAACATGTGATGTGAGACATCAGAGGACGGGCGGAGGAGATCTCTGCGCAGGGACAGCACAGCCTGCAGATTGTGGACGGACCTCCACAAATACGGCTAAATTACTCATTTACACCAATCAATACCTCCTTTGTTTAAAAGGGAGATCTCCTCATAGAACGGACTGGTGGGAGTCTGAGAGCTCCAGCACATCAAGGTGCCCCCCCCCTCCCACCTCCCCGGGCAGATCCAAGGAAGGGTCCCAAATCTTCAGGGTGCGTTAGTCCTTTAGGGTACATTTGTGCACATGGAATATTTTTGCTCCAAAAGACACATGAAAAATCATTTAAAACCAATTGAAAGACTCTAATTCTAGTGTAAAGTGAGAGATTTTCTCAAGCTTCTGGTTTGGAGTCACTTCTCTGAAGTGTCTGCTGACGGAATCCACTATAAACTAGGCGCTGTCCAATCAAAGGGCTGCAAAAAAAACCTCCAGTGAAAAAAAGATAAAAAAAAAAAAAATACCACTCTTCAAAGCGGCTTCAAGAAATGGAAAAACTCCTCCAAAAACTCCGGGAACGGTTGCTGAAATGGTTTTCATTGGAAAACTAAGACAGTTTGTTGAAACGCGTCGCTCTGACCTGGTCATCCTTTATTTTTATGCTGCATGTACCTTTTGGATTTTATGAAAAACTATCAATAAAGAAGACAACTTTTTAATATTCCATGTGATTACGCTGGATTTATATTTTATATCTATTTGGAGACTTCTGACCATCCGTGCGCTGATAATAATAATAATAATAATAATAATAATAATAATAATAATTGTATTAATTTATATAGTGCTATTAATTCCACAGCGCTTTACATACATTGGCAACACTGTCCCCATTGGGGCTCACAATCTATAGTCCCTATCTGTATGTCTTTGGAGTGTGGGAGGAAACCGGAGTACCCGGAGGAAACCCACCCATTGTACTGTATCACACTGTACTGGAGTGTGCCGGATCCGGCAAACCGGCGAAAAGCCGGATGTGTGAAACTAGCCTAAGGGTACCTTCACACTTAGCGATGCAGCAGCGATCCGACCAGCGATCTGACCTGGTCAGGATCGCTGCTGCATCGCTACATGGTCGCTGGTGAGCTGTCAAACAGGCAGATCTCACCAGCGACCAGTGAACAGCCCCCAGCCAGCAGCGACGTGCAAGCGACGCTGCGCTTGCACGGAGCCGCCGTCTGGAAGCTGCGGAGACTGGTAACTAAGGTAAACATCGGGTATGGTTACCCGATGTTTACATTAGTTACCAGCGCACACCGCTTAGCTAGGTTTGCAGGGAGCAGGGAGCCGCGCACACTGAGCGCTGGCTCCTTGCTCTCCTAGCTACAGTACACATCGGGTTAATTAACCCGATGTGTACAGCAGCTACATGTGCAGAGAGCAGGGAGCCGCGCACACTGCTTAGCGCTGGCTCCTTGCTCTCCTAGCTGCTGTACACATCGGGTTAATTAACCCGATGTGTACAGCAGCTACATGTGCAGAGAGCAGGAGCCGGCAGCACAGGCAGCGTGAGAGCTGCAGAGGCTGGTAACAAAGGTAAATATCGGGTAACCACCTTGGTTACCCGATGTTTATCTTGGTTACAGCTTACCTCAGCTGTCAGGCGCCGGCTCCTGCTCGCTTCATTTGTCGCTCTCTCGCTGTCACACACAGCGAGATCGCTAATGAGGTCACTGCTGCGTCACAAAAAGCGTGACTCAGCAGCGATCTCGGCAGTGAGCTCGCTGTGTGTGAAGCACCCCTTGGTCTGCAGTCACATACAGTGACACCTAGTGACTGCAGACTTATCACTTTAGAACGGACAATCCCTTTAACTCTAATCCCAACCTCTTCTATGGAGTGCATGTGACCCCTGCAGCCAGTCACTCCGACGAAAAGCCGAATGTGTGAAACTAGCCTTAGGAGTCCTTCAGTGCCGGATGTGTGAAGCTAGCCTTAGGAGTCCTTCAGCGCTCGTACTGTGAGGATTTGCTGGGTTCTGAGCTGGGAACAGCAGTAGTGCAACCACAATTGTGCGATATGCATGATCCCGACTAGTACGCGCAGCCTCACTCAATACAAATGTATGAATGGGCGCATCCACTAGTCGGGTTCTGTCCGGAAACATGCATATCGCATCATTGTGGTCACATGACCACCATATCCAGCTCAGAAACCGGCAATTCCTTGCAGTGGGAGAGCTGGGAGGATTCCTAAAGCGGGCTTTACACGCTACGATATTGCTAGCGATATCGTGCATGTAAGTACCCGCCCCCGTCGTGCAAGCGAAATCGTGTGATCGCTGCTGCAGCGAACATTATCGCTACGGCATCGTCACACGCTCTTACCAGGTCAGCGGCGTCGCTGTGACTGCAGAACAATCCCTCCCTCAAGGGGGAGGGACGTTCGGCATCACAGCGACCTCACCACGACGTCACTAAGCGGCCGGCCAATCAAAGCGGAGGGGCAGAGCTGAGCGGGACGTAACATCCCACCCACCTCTTCCTTCCGCATTGGGGCCGGCGGCAGGTAAGGAGAGGTTCCTCGCTCCTGCGGTGTCACACATAGCGAGCCACAACGAAAAATAACCCTTACCGATTTTTGAGTTTGGAACGACCTCTCCATGGTGAACGATTTTCACCATTTTTGAGGTCCATAAGGTCGCTGGTCAGTGTCACACGCTGCAATATCGTTAATGATGCCGGATGTGCGTCACTAACAACGTGACTCAGACGATAAAACATTAACGATATCGTAGCGTGTAAAGCCCCCTTTAAGTCTGCAGTCACATAGAGTGATATAGAGAGACTGCAGACTGATCATTTTACACTGGACAGCCCCTTTAACGCCAATCTTCGTCATTTAATCCCTGAGATGACACAGATCTAAATGGTTTTACAGATATAGCTGCTCCCTTTGTAGGGATCCGTTCACACAGACCGACTGGTGACAGGATACAGTCTACAGTGACAGACCAAAGCAAACTATGAGCAGTGAGCGATCTATAGTACATCGCTCGGTGTGTACAGGCTGCCATTGTTTCTACTGCCAGGAACGACAATCGTTTATGCTGCAGAAAAGTCCATTTCACCTGATGAAGAAGTGTTTTGCTGCTCGGCACTGTCCACACTGCAACAGCTATGAAAAATGACATTTAAACAACTGTCAATCATGATTATCCTGCATGCTAAATGCCCATAGGCCATCAGCAATCAACGGGCTCAGATGAGTTGTGCCATTGTTGGCGTTTTTGGTGCATTCCCCCTCCCACATCCCTCTAACATCACAGGAAAAAAATAAATAAAAGTGTGTATGTATATATAACTGATTTCCACAAAGAGAAGTACTGACAGTGATCAAAGGGTAAATGATAAAGAGGTCATCGCTCCAGAGGGTCCGGTGCACGGTGGAGCGCCGGCTGGGTATGAGCGGTGCAGTGCCACGCAGTGCCTGCAGGGGGCACCAGCGCAGGTGAATACAGACTTGGGGGCAATCACCTCTCCCCCAGGATATGAGAAAGATCTGTTATGGAAGAACACTATTGAGGGGTTAAAGTACTGCAAAAGTGACCGCAGGAACTTCAGATATGCCGGGCTCATGTTTTGGTACTTTTTGTTGTAAAAAAAAAAAAAAAAATTATATATAACATCAATGTTTGTTAAAAAATGTAATTGGCATCTGCTTCAGCCCCTGATCTGCTGGGAGTCACAATCACGTGACACACATAATAACCTGTCTTCCATAAGATGAGGTGTGACCTGGGTCAGGGGCTGCCGGAATCTTACCTTGTGCGAGAAACAACACAACTGTAAAATAAGGGACAAAATTCTGGCGGCTTCCCATACTGGGAGTCGAACCCGGGCCGCCTGGGTGAAAACCAGGAATCCTAACCGCTAGACCATATGGGAGGCTGCTCTCAGAGCTCGATCCCGCGCACTCAGCCCCGCCCGGCGCCCGTGACGTAACTCAGGACAGTACTGTTACAACCCCGCCCGCTGGCCGTGACGTCACTACTGGCCGTTGTGTGACAGCAGCTCCCGCACGATATGTGGCGGCGTCACAAGCCCCGCACGCGCCGCCGGGGTCACCGCGGGAAAGTGAAAGACTCGTGACACCGTGCTGACCATCACCGTACAGCCCATTACCCCTGTCCGCACAACACGTGATTGGGAGTCAGAAAAAATAAATACAAAGTGAAAATAAAAGAAGTTAATAAACAACGAGCAGCCGCCAGCTCCGCCACCCCCGCACTCACCTGAGCACCGGTCCCGGGCGGCCGCTCCTGCCGTGCCCGGGCTGCGGGTGACACTGTCTCTGGACTTGTTTGCTCTGCTCTCCAGCCAAGTTTTCTTTCCCTCCGCCCACTAACAGGGAGGGAGGCGAAGGCGACACAGACGCTGCGGAGTGAGCCTCCTCGGTCGCCGTACACGGGCTGCGCGGCTCGGCTTCCGTAGTCTTATCTGCTGGCGCTGTATGTGCTGCACTGATGTGAAGAAGGTCGGCCGAGCGGAGGACGAGGCGCTGCTTCTGGTAAGTCCCGTGTTGTGGGCTGGTCTGCCTCCAAACTACAAGTCCCAGCATGTCCTGCTGCTGTACGGCGCTGAGGATCCCCACCCCCGGAGGGTTCCCCTAGTGCCATGATGGCGGCTCTGCTCCTCCGAGTGCTGCTGTTCCATAACGTTACCTTTGTGCAGGGTCCTCTGTGTGGCAGGACCAGCACCAGAGTTTATACTGCAGATTCTGTAACAAATCCACAATATTCACCCAATGGGCGAAAAAGTCCTGGGGAGGAAAACATAAACTTATCTAAACTCGATTACTGCCCTCATTCCAGCACACTTGACCGCTGCAGCCAATCATTGGGCTAGTACCATCCACATTGATGTGACTGCTGACCCACTGATTGGCTGCACTGGTCACATTCAGTAGTCGTGATGTCATTTCTGCAGTCGGCCAACAGCATCCGGGGGCAGCGAAGAGTAAATGCAACTCATTCTCACCTCCCTAAGACTATAGAGTCTAGAAACTTAAAGGGGCTTCCTACTTCTTTTGCCCATCGGATTGCACTAGCTAAAAATAATACACTCCTAATAATGATAAGCTCGGCATTACTCACCCTCCCCAGGTCCACCATCTGCTCTAATATTTGTAGCCACGTTGGAGCAGCGGCAAAGAGGCAGTACTGGACTCGAGGAGTGTGAGGAAGGCCATATTCACACATCACTGTCCGAATACGGAGTGAAATTCATGGAGCAGCCGAGAGACTGCATATATATATACAGTATATATGAAGCTGTTAAGGTCAGGTCCGAATACTCACAGCTGATCTATGAATCATGGCAGAGAGGCAGCGATGGACCTGGGGAGGGTGAGAAAGGCCACATTCCCACATCACAGTCTGAGTACGAAGTGAGATACATGGGGCGGCAGAGAATCTCCATATATGTCCAGGTCAGGTCAGGATACTCACAGCCGGGACCATGAATCCTGGCAGAGAGATACCACTGGACCTAGTCAGGGTGAGTAAGGCAACATTTGTACATCACACTCTGATTATGGAGGGACATTCATGGACCAGCTGAGTTTCCATATATATGAAGCTGTCTAGGTGCTGACAGCCGGCCCATGAACCACAGCAGAGAGGCGGCGCTGGATCTGAGGAGGGTGAGGAAGGCCACATTCACACATCACAGTCTCAGTACAGAGCGAGATTCATGAAGTGTCTGAAAGTCACCAAGTATATGATTCTGTCCAGGTCAGGTGTGAATACTCACAGCCGGTCCACGAATCACGGGCCATGCTTGGACTGCGACACACGGATGTGTGAATATGACCTAAGGCTATGTGCGCCCTTGAAAAGTGATTTTTCTCAAGAAAATTTCTTGAGAAACTTCTGGGAGTTGAAGATTACCACACCTGCGTTAAAAAAACGCACCAAATCTGCGGGAAAAACGCGTGTGTTTTTTCCGCGGTTTTTCCGCAGGTTGGTCCTTGCAGTTTTTTTATGCTGTAACTACTGCAATAAATAATATAGATAATAGATAATCAATAGACAGATAATGGATAGAGGGATAGATGAATAGATAGATAGATGATAGATAGATAGATGAGAAAGACATATATAATGTCCCACCTCCCTGCATATTCTAACCTGGCACCCTTTAGTGACTTTCATGTGGCACTAAAGGGTGCCTAGCCTTGTATTTAGCCATAAAATAAATAAATAATTAAAAAAAAAACCACGTGAGGTCTTTTGTAGCCAGCTAGGGTAAAGCAGACGGCTGCAGCCTGCAGACCACAGCTGGCAGCTTCACCTTGGCTGGTAATCCAAAACAGAGGGCACCCCACGCTGTTATTTTACATTAAATAAATAATTTAAAACAAAAAACATGGGGTCCGCCCCAAATTGGATCACCAGCCAAGGTAAAGCGAACAGCTGTGGTCTGATATTCTCAGACTAGGGAGGTCCACTGTTATTGGACACTCCCCAGCCTAAAAATAGCAGGCCGCAGCCGCCCCAGAAGTGGCGCATCCCTTAGACGTGCCAATCCTGGCGCTTCGCCCCAACTCATCCCGTTGCCCTGGTGCGTTGGCAAACGAGGTAATATATGGGGTTGATTCCAGATGTGTAATGTCACCTGGCATCAAGCCCTGGGGTTGGTGATGTCACGCGTCTATCAGATACCCGGCATCACCAACCCAGTCAGTAAGAAATAAAAAATAGACAACAAAAAAAAGTTTTATTTGAAAAAACACTCCCCACATAGCCTCTTTCACCAATTTATTGAAAAGAACAATCAATTCCACGTCCGTCATAATCCAATAAGGGGGGGTCCCACGGCGATCCATACTATTGTCACTGTCCCATTCAATGAGGAACAGAATGTTCCCCATTGGCTGGGAGAGCAATGCAGTGACCTGAGCTAACATCAATAGCCCAGGTCACTGCAGGGGATGCCGAGCGCTGCTGTCAGGAGGATAGATGAGATCATTACCTGCTGTGATGATCTCCTGTAGTCCTGCCATCAGCGCTGTCACTGCCTTCTATGCCCGCCGCGTTGTCAGCAGTATCGCGAGAGCCCGTGACGTCACCGCTAGTGACAGTCTCGGGCTGCTCGCGAGACAGGCATAAACAGCAGTGACCGCGGTGACGTCAGGAGGCAGGAGGTCGTCACAGCAGGTAATGATTTCATCTCACTTCCTGACAGCAGCGCCCGTCATCCCCGCGGCTGCACGCACTGTTGTGTGTCTGCCTGCGCTGCAGGGTGACAAGCTGCTGACACTGCAGGCAGACACTGACACTGCTGTGCATGCAGCGGCGGGGCTGCAGCGGGACACAGACTGCACGGGCACCCGCCGGACGTCACACGGAAGTGCTTCTGTGCGGTGTCCAGGGAGTGTGACGTCTGTGTTTACTCTGCTCCGCCTCCTCTTCCTGGCATAATGACATCCCTCCCTGCAAAACCGCAGGCAGCGATGAGCATTACCGCAGGTAAATCGCGGCTATACCGGGGGTATACCGCACATCATTTGCTACCTGCGGTATACCCCGGGAATTTCGCGATTACATTACAGTGAATGGAGTGAAATTCCGGGGGTATTCCGCAGGTACCTGCGGAAAATAATGGACATGCTCATTTTTTCAAGAAATTTTCTTGAGAAAAATCCGCGGCGTGCGCACAGCTATTTTTTGTTCCCATAGGTTTTGCTGGGAAATGTCTGCAGAAAGATTTCAAACCTTTCTCAAGAAATTTTCGCAGCAAATCCGCGGGTAAATCCGCGGTAAAAATGGCCTAGTGCGCACATAGCCTAAGGCTGATCTGATTATTTTTCACTTGTTCACTTTTATGGGCAAAAGAAGGTTGAGAAGGAAAAACACGTTATAAAGTCGTCCTAATGATCATACCTAAGTTGTACATGTTTACCGCGGCCGCTCTCCCATCCCACTTAATGTGCCGTTTAATCTGGTTTTATTATTTCTCTTCCAGGAGAAAATTCAAGAAAACCATCATGTAAGTCATATTTGTGTGATTGTTCCTCAGACATTCGTGGGTTATTGACCCAATGCAGTGAAACCGGAGACAAGCCACCAAAACTGCATGAATAGTGTTTTTCTAGGGGCTGATCTTCTCACATTAATATATAGGCCGATTTGTATAATATATAGTGAAAGTCACAATCTGTTGCAGAAAATGTGGTCTTATCAGAGGTGGGGGTTTTTTTTGTTTTTTTTTTTTTAGAGAGGTCACTGTTTTCCATAGTTAAGGTGGTGTCACACATAGCGACGACGACAACGACGTCGCTGCTAAATCACCATTTTCTGTGACGTAGCAGCGACGTCCCGTCGCTGTCGCTGTGTGTCATATCCAGCAACGACCTGGCCCCCGCTGTGAGGTCGCCGATCATTGCTGAATGTCCTGCTTCATTTTTTGGACGTTGCTCTCCCGCTGTGAAGCACACATCGCTGTGTGTGACTGCGAGAGAGCGACGAACTGAAGCGAGCAGGGAGCCGGCATCTGGCAGCCTGCGGTAAGCTGTAACCACGGTAAAGATCGGGTAACCAAGAAGTTCTTTCCTTGGTTACCCAAAATTTACCTTAGTTACTAGCGTACGCCGCTCTCACGCTGCCAGTGCCGGCTCCCTGCTCCCTGCACACGCAGCTGGAGTACACATTGGGTAATTAAGCCGATGTGTACTCTGGCTAGGAGTGCAGGGAACAGGGAGCCGACACTGGCAGCGTGAGAGCGGCGGACGCTAGTTACTAAGGTAAATATCGGGTAACCAAGAGAAGTGCTTTCCTTGGTTACCCGATATTTACCTTAGTTACGCTTCCACGCGTCACTGGTGGCTGGTCACTGGTCGCTGGTGAGATCTGCCTATTTGACAGCTCACCAGCGACCATTTAACGACGCAGCAGCGATCCTGATAAGTTCAGATCACTGGTCGTGATCGCTGCTGCGTCACTATGTGTGACACCACCTTTAGCCTATTACTGGGGATGTTGACCCAAGAAATCCTCAAGGATCCAGAGAAGGGGGTCACTGGGCCCTATGCCCATGGGAAAGGTGGCAGCTCGTGTGGTTAGTTTCCATAATGACTTCAGGCTTGTGGAGTCATGAAAAAAATCTCCTAGGTGTCGCTACATTGCAGCACAATGCAAGCTGATGGGGTTGCATTACAAGTTGTACAATATGTGACACAGTTGGCCTTTTTGGGACTTGCTTGCCGCGGTTTCGGCATCCTCAGGGTTGCCACACAGCACCATTGACTTGGATTGCAATGCCGGGTAACAAGGAGGAGCAACAGAGTAAGGCCTCATTCACACATCAGTGTTTGTTTACAAAGTCAGGAGTGAATTTTCTCTGTAAATTCATCATTGAAAGACTGATCTCTGGTCTGTGTTTTGGTGACACTCCTGGTTTTGGCAAATACTCACCAAAAATACTGATGTGTGAATGAGGCCCAAGGATGGATCTCTCACGTAGACTGCTGTAATCGAAGACCTCCTATTATGACTATATCGGCCCCCTCTACTTTTGGGCAAAATTGTGCATAACACTGTGTAGCTCCAGTAATATCTACGTGCACGGCTCATGGGGCCAGCACCGCCTCTGCACTGAGCGCAATCTCTAAGATGCTCATCTCTTCTCCTGCAGGGCCGACTACTGGAAATCACAACCCAAGAAGTTCTGTACCTATTGCAAGTGTTGGATCGCAGACAACAAGCCAGTAAGTTTTAATATTTGTGAATGTCACTGATAACGGGCTTTCCCAATCCAATCCGTTTATCACCTATCCTGTGTTTGATCACTGGGCATGTGGATGAGGGAGAACAGTTCACTCGTGGGCCAATGTTTTAGTGGTCAGGATGGCCCCTGGTGATCGACCACTAATAATGTATATATGGATAGGTAATAAATACATTTAGTGGGAAATGATATGAACAAACTCACCTTAATTTTAGCTCCTCGGCACAGAAACACTACTCCTGCTTCACGTGGAAAACAGCAAAGCTATATGGATATTTCTCCAGCTGATTCAGATTAAAATGTTTCTACAATCTTTATTTCAGCAAATAAAAAATATTCCAAGTTTGAAGCCCTGCTCTATACAAGAGAATTGAGCAAAGCCAGATATGTCTAATGGAATGTGGCTAGAAATTAGTAAATCTTATACTTGCGGTTACATGGCTGCCCACTGCCGACACTGAAGAATCCTGACAGTGCGCACCCTGTGCACTGTGAGGATTCCAAAGTCTGCAGTCACAGAGTGATTGCATACTTGGTCCCCAAGGCCAGAAAACGTCCTTAAAGGAGTTGTCCGACATAAACTCAAACATTTTTGGTAAGCTAATCTGTGCTCTATTGTCATATAAAACACCCCTACATTGTTATTTCTTTGTCGCTCCATTG